>NC_089521.1:35575318-35581321 GCF_963924715.1 Thunnus thynnus
TACACACATTATAAACACACACACTACACACATTATACACATTACACACATTATACACGCACACACATTATATACACACATATTGTACACACACACATTATATACACAGACATTATACACACACACACACACATTATACACATTATAGACATTACATACATTATACACACACACACACATTATACACACACGCACACATTATACACATTACACACATTATACACATTAAACACATTATACACACACACACACACTATACACACACGCACACATTATACACACACGCACACATTATACACACACACACATACATTATACACATTATAGACATTACATACATTATACACACACACACACACATTATACACATTACACACATTATACACATTACACACATTATACACATTACACACATTATACACACACACACACACTATACACACACGCACACATTATACACACACACATTATACACATTTACACATTTTACACACACATTATACACATTACACACATTATACACACACACTATACACACACGCACACATTATACACACACACATTATACACATTTACACATTTTACACACAAATTATACACACACATTATACACATTACACACATTATACACACACATTATACACATTTACACACATTATACACACACATTATACACATTACACACATTATACACACACATTATACACATTTACACACATTACACACACATTATGCACATTACACACATTATACACACACATTATACACATTTACACATTATACACACACATTATACACATTTACACATTATACACACACATTATACACATTACACACATTATACACACACATTATACACATTTACACATTATACACACACATTATACACATTATGCACATTACACACATTATAAACACACACACTACACACATTATACACACTACACACATTATACACATTACACACATTATAAACACACACACATTACACACATTATACACACACATTATACACATTTACACATTATACACACACATTATACACATTACACACATTATACACACACATATACACATTTACACATTATACACACACATTATACACATTACACACATTATACACATTTACACATTATACACACACATTATGCACATTACACACATTATAAACACACACACTACACACAATATACACACTACACACATTATACACGCACACACATTATATACACACATATTGTACACACACACATTATATACACAAACATTATACACACACACATTATACGCATTATAGACATTACATACATTATACACACACACACACACATTATACACACACACACACATTTATACACATTACACACATTATACACGCACACTATACACACACGCACACATTATACACACACACATTTATACACATTTACACATTTTACACACACATTATACACATTACACATATTATACACACACACTATACACACACGCACACATTATACACACACACATTATACACATTTACACATTTTTTACACACACATTATACACATTTACACACATTATACACACACATTATACACATTTACACACATTATACACACACATTATACACACACACATTATACACATTACACACATTATACACACATTATACACACACATTATACACATTTACACACATTATACACACACATTATACACATTACACACATTATACACACACACTATACACACACGCACACATTATACACAACACATTATACACATTACACACATTATACACACACACATTATACACATTTACACATTTTACACACACATTATAGACATTACACACATTATACACACACATTATACACATTACACACATTATACACATTACACACATTATACTCATTACACACATTATACACATTACACACATTATACACACACATTATGCACATTACACACATTATACACATTACACACATTATACACATTACACACATTATACACACACATTATGCACATTACACACATTATACACACATTATACACATTTACACATTATACACACACATTATACACATTACACACATTATACACACACATTATACACATTTTACACATTTTTACACACATACACATTACACACATTATACACACACATCATACACATTTACACATTATACACACACATTATACACATTACACACATTATACACACACATTATACACATTTACACATTTACACACACATTATACACACACACATTACACACATTTATACACATTACACACATTATACACACACATTATACACATTTACACATTTACACACACATTATACACCACACATTACACACATTATACACATTACACACATTATACACATTTACACATTTTACACACACATTATACACACACACATTACACACATTATACACATTACACACATTATACACACACATTATACACATTTACACTTACACACACATTACACACATTATACACACACACATTATGCACATTACACACATTATACACACACATTATACACATTACACACATTATACACATTTACACATTTTACACACACATTATACACATTACACATTATACACATTACACCATTATACACATTTACACATTTTACACACACATTACACACATTATACACACACACATTATGCACATTACACACATTATACACACACATTATACACATTACACACATTATACACATTTACACATTATACACACACATTATACACATTACACACATTATACACATTTACACATTTTACACACACATTATACACATTTTACACATTATACACACACATTATACACATTACACACATTATACACATTACACACATTATACACATTTACACATTTTACACACACATTATACACATTTACACATTATACACACACATTATACACATTACACACATTATACACTTACACATTTTACACACATTATACACATTACACACATTATACACACACATTATACACATTTACACATTTACACACACATTATACACACACACATTACACACATTATACACATTACACACATTATACACACACATTATACACATTTACACATTATACACACACATTATACACATTACACACATTATACACACACATTATACACATTACACACATTATACACACAACATTATACACACACACATTATACACATTACACACATTATACACACATTATACACACACATTATACACATTACACACATTATACACACACATTATACACATTACACCACATTATACACACACACTATACACACACGCACACATTATACACACACACATTATACACATTACACACATTATACACACACACATTATACACATTTACACATTTTACACACACATTATAGACATTACACACATTATACACACACATTATACACATTACACACATTATACACATACACACATTATACTCATTACACACATTATACACATTACACACATTTTACACACACATTATACACATTTACACATTATACACACACATTATACACATTACACACATTATACACATTTACACATTTTACACACACATTATACACATTACACACATTATACACACACATTATACACATTTACACATTTTACACACACATTATACACACACACATTACACACATTATACACATTACACACATTATACACACACATTATACACATTTACACATTATACACACACATTATACACATTACACACATTATACACACACATTATACACATTACACACATTATACACACACATTATACACACACACATTATACACATTACAGACATTACACACACATTATACATATTAAACACATTATACACACACATTATACACATTACACACATTATACACACACATTATACATATTAAACACATTATACACACACATTATACACATTACACACATTATACACACACATTATACACATTTACACATTTACAAACACATTACACACATTACACACATTACACACATTATACACATTATACACACACATTATACACATTTACACATTTTTACACACACATTATACACACACACATTACACACATTATACACATTACACACATTATACACACACATTATACACATTTACACATTATACACACACATTATACACATTTACCACATTTACACACACATTACACACATTATACACACACATTATACACATTACAGACATTACACACACATTATACATATTAAACACATTATACACACACATTATACACATTACACACATTATACACACACATTATACATATTAAACACATTATACACACACATTATACACATTACACACATTATACACACACATTATACACATTTACACATTTTACAAACACATTACACACATTACACACATTACACACATTATACACACACATTATACACATTACAGACATTACACACACATTATACATATTAAACACATTATACACACACATTATACACATTACACACTTATACACACACATTATACATATTAAACACATTATACACACACATTATACACATTACACACATTATACACACTCATTATACACATTTACACATTTTACACACTCATTACACACATTACACACATTACACACATTAAACACATTATACATACACATTATACACATTACACACATTACACACACATTATACATATTAAACACATTATACACATTACACACATTACACACACATTATACATATTAAACACATTATACACATTACACACCATTATACACACATTATACATATTAAACACATTATACACACACATTATACACATTACACACATTACACACACATTATACATATTAAACACATTATACACATTACACACATTACACACACATTATACATATTAAACACATTATACACATTACACACATTATACACATTACACACATTATACACACACATTATACACATTACACACATTATACACACACATTATACACATTTACACATTTACACACACATTACACACATTATACACATTATACACATTATACACACACACATTATACACATTACACACATTATACACACACACACACATTACACACATTATAAACACACACACTACACACATTATACACACACATTATACACACACACATTATACACATTACACACATTATACACACACACACACATTACACACATTATAAACACACACACTACACACATTATACACACACATTATACACATTACACACATTACACACATTTACACAATATACACACACATTATACACATATACACACATTACACACATTACACACATTATACACACACATTATACACATTACACACATTATACACAATTATACACATTACACACATTACACACATTATACACATTAAACACGTTATACACATTACCACACACATTATACACTTTACACATTTTACACACACATTACACACATATACACACACATTATACACATTACACACATTATACACACACATTATACACATTACACACAGTATACACACACATTATACACATTACACACATTACACACACATTATACACACACACATTACACACATTACAACACACACACATTATACACATTACACACATTATACAAAACACATTATACACACACACATTACACACATTACACACATTACACACACACATTATACACATTACACACATTATAACACACATTACACACACACATTATACACATTACACACATTATACAAACACACATTATACACATTTACACAGTATACACACACATTATACACATTACACACATTATACAAACACACATTATACACATTTACACATTACACACACACATTTATACACATTACACACATTATACAAACACACATTATACACATTACACACATTATACACACACATTATACACATTACACACATTATACACACACATTATACACATTACTACACAGTATACACACACATTATACACAT
>NC_089521.1:35581521-35591521 GCF_963924715.1 Thunnus thynnus
GCTCTCACACTGGGTTTGCCTTTTTTGGAGTGGCTCGCCCTGACAGTGCCAAGACAGTGTGTCCTTGGTCCACTGTACAGCTGTCACTTACTCACACTCGTTGACGCATATTTATAGCAGCAGCATCATTGGGCTTGACGCTCGCCACACTCAGACCACAGCTGGTCCCCAAAAGAATGGGTGAAAGACAAAGCCACGTGCTCCCGCTGGCCGACTGCAGTTGGTCCTATCTGGAGCGCTGTGGGTGATTATGTGGCCCCTTCTCCCGTGCAGACACCCAGACGTACATACACCGGGGAGAAGATGAGGACCATTCTTGGGGAGGTGGTGGTGGTGGTGGTGGGGGGAGTGGGGTGGGTGGGAAGCACACTGTGACCATTTTTTTCCTTTTGGGTGTCACGGATGGGGATGTGCTGAAAACCTTGACAGCTGCACTCTCCTGTTTTGAGCGGTACATAAACTCATCACATCATTATGGAGTTAACAGAGAGCGGAGCATCAGCATCCGCCCCTCTAATAAGTCTACAGTGAACATAGTAAATATTTTAGATGAGAGACAGACATGTCTAATACTTCTGAATGGGATTTGCTCATCATTTCTCAGGTTTAGGAAAGAAAAAATGACACTGGTAACCTCTATGACCAATACTTTCTGATTTAACTATCAAGACAATGACTGACATTATAAGAAGGAAAGATCAAGGTGAATGAAAAGTGGTTGAAGAGGGTATGAGATGGCTCATGAGATGCTGTTCTTTCTGGACACTCTTTTCTCCACTGTTACGCACTGAAATCCTCCATTTCCCCCAGATACCAGGGTAATAAAGTAAAGTCTGATGCTATGATGGATCACAGGAAATTAGCTGAAACAACTGGATAGTGAAGTTACTTTAGGATATGTGAAACAAGGCTCCAGATATTTGTGGATTACTTTGATTCATAATTCCCCACAATGTTACTCATCTTATTACGACAAACTCATCTCCCAGGTCAAAAATCTGCAATCTGATATTAACAGACAGATTTGATATGATCAGGGTGAATGAGTTCTCTTTTGTGCTCTACCTGTAAACCGTTCCTGAGTTCAGAATACATTCAGTGGGCTCAACACAAAAAGTCTAGAGTGAGACTTCTTGTCATGTAAGAAGTTATCATTGGGCTGTACAGTTTAGAATTCTGGTATCATGGATTAAATCAGACATACAAGTACAGACAGGAGGGGTCATGAGTTATTTTAAAACTTCACTATTAAATTCAGTTTTTGACAATAAATACAATCAACTTTATTGGAGATGTTGTGGGCTATTTAAAAATAAGGGCCAGGGAAATAAGAGTTTTTAAAATGGACTTACTGTTTGAATCTTTTCATTTATGTATGAAATCAGGCAACTTGGCAGTCAGTTTTGTGTGTAAAACAATATTAGTACTAACAAATCATAAAACCCTTTCAAAAAAAAAATATCAGAAGAATAAACAGTTACACAGCAGCTGCTTTCAGGAAATTATTTAAAAAAATGTCCAGGAAATTAGTATAAAATTAAGAAGCCCTGTACAATAAAGCGTTACCCACAGTGTTAGCACGTGATGGCTGTCATGTCAGCTCCATCATGTCTGTAACAAAAACAAGTTATTTTAGATGAAGTATGATTGGGCAAGACGTCCTCTCATTTACAGGCAAGAAAAAAGCAGATTTTCAGACTCTGTTGCATTTATTTTGTAGGTTTAACAAATTGTTTGTTTTCCATGTTTCCCCGTTTAGACAGAAAATAAAACTCCAGATGCAGTGTGCTGTAAAAGCTTTACAGTGTTGTCCTTAAACGCATCGCACCCCTGTGACTTCTCTGTCTGTGACAAAGGCAGACGAAACAAGGCGACGCCACCCACTTCAGCCTGCAGCGAGGAGCTTACGTCAGGCCACCTCGAGGAGAAACGGAAGAAAACGGTAGATGGAAGAAGAACAGAGTGACCTCTAATTAGCCGGCTGCAGAGAGGTCAGGGGAGAGGGGTGAAAATGAGTCGAAGAGGGGTGAGGAGGTGACAGTATCTCGTTAGCCTGCAGCTCAGAGGTGAAGGTAGGCCGCCGCTGGGGAGGAAGGAGGTCGTGTTCCTCTAACTGTCACGCGAGCTGCACTCTCTATTTCTGCTTTTTTTTTTTTTTTTTTCTTTAGGGTTAGAGTCGTTCCTGCTCTGTTGTTGTTTGATTCACTTTAGTGACACACCGGGGGAGGAAGGAAGTGTTGTCAACGAATGAAAGAAACGGTGCGCAAGAACACAAAAAGTTGATGAAAGGAACAATTGGAAACTTTCTTTGCACTTTCTTTTCTTGATACTATCAGGAGCCAGATGTATAAACGATACAAAAAACAAATGATAGGATGGAGATGGAATAAAGATGAGATACAGAATCAAAATAAGATTGTTATACAATTTCACTGAATGACACTTTCACAGTGGACACAGCAATTTGTAAAATGTCAATAAAAAGCTCATTTCAACTTTTAATTTTCATTTTATTCTTCATCTGATGTGTTTTTGTAAAGTCTGTTTCAACACTTTAAACCAAATCAGTTATTTTCTCTGTGATGTTTGGCTCCAGGATGGTGATGGTGGACTGTTATCTCAACAACTGTTGGATGGATTGTCATGAAGTTTTGTAGAATAAAAGAATGAATCCTCCTGACTTTTCTCCAGCACCACCATGAGGTCAACGTTTGTGGTCTTGAGGGAAATGTCTCGACATCTGTGGTATGAATTGCCATGAGATTTAATACAAACATTCATGTCTCCTTCAGAATGAATTGTAATAATTTTGGTGACGCCTCAACTTTTCATCTGACATCATCATCATCAGGTCAAACTTTAAAAACTTCATCATGACTTCATCATTGTGCAAAAGTTTTAAGCACTAAAAGTAAAGTGAGGACGCTTTAAAAAATAATGCTATGAATTGTTTTATTTATCAGTTAACTTGATCCAAAGTTCAGCAGAAACTTAAAGTAAATCAATATCTGCTGTGAGCAGCTTTGCCTTTAAACCAGCAGCAGTTCTCCTCGGTGTTTCAGGTATTCGGCAGGTCAGTTGTTCCTGCATCTTGGAGAAGTTGCCACAGTTCTTCTGCTTCTCTTCATGTTAACCCCAGACTGACTCCATGATGTTGAGACCAGAGACCATCTGCTGCAGGACTCCTTGTTCTTCATGTTGTTGAAGATAGTTCTTTATGGCTGGATGTTTGGGCTCGATGTCCTGCTGCAGATGATCAGACGCCTCCTTGATGCTGCTGCATTATGGAGAAGAATCTAAACATCTAAAATACCTAAAACTTTTGCACAGTACTGAACATTTGCTGAAAAAAAGCAATAAGTCGACTTTTGCTGCAGTGGAGTCGTCCATCAATACGCTGCCTGTAACATGAACATTGTATTTCTGCTGTTTACCTCACGATCACCGCGATGAAAGGAAAGAAACAGTTGCTGCCGTGATAACCTCCCAGAGTTGTAAAATCCTGGTTGTGAGTAAAACAAACCATTGTGCAGAGTTTTGGCTTCTGATAAACCTTCAAACACATTAATCCGTAGCTCCAGCTGGACTTCCTGGATTGTATTTCATTGTGGTACCTTAAACAACACGCCCACGACCACAGCCTCTTGCACTGTTTTAATGCAATTAAATTAATTGCTTTTTTCGGTCTGAATGCAGTCTCGGCACCTTTTTAGCTCAGTACAGCCTCCCAGAGCTCCCAGCATGACTGATTTCCTCACAAACAACAAAGAACACTTTAAAATGAATTATTAAATAAGTTGTACACATTCAAACATTTGGATACAAAGTCGTGTGCAGGTGTAAATATTGTATTTAGAGGTTACATGAGTGCAAACTCAGTCAAAGAAAAGACACGAGTGAGCAGTTTTGCTTTAAGCACCTGGTGACTGAGGCAGAAACGCAGAGTCGAAATGTTTATAACAAATATTCTTTAAAAAGTTAATCTTCCAGATTTAACTTTGATTAGAATCAGTTTTAACTGAAACATTTTTAATAATGTTGTTGTGTTTCTAAATATATTTTTAAAGCAAGAAACCGGAGGAGAAATATCAGTTATGACAGATGAAATCCTCAGATTTTACTTTATAAATGTACCTGTGAGCTGGATCAGATACACAATATCTGACATTAACAGAAGAAGCAGATTTAACAGAACAGAACAGAACAGAACAGAGCAGAGCAGAACAGAACAGAACAGAGCAGAGCAGAGCAGAGCAGAGCAGAGCAGAGCAGAGCAGAGCAGAGCAGAGCAGAACAGAGCAGAGCAGAGCAGAGCAGAGCAGAGCAGAACAGAGCAGAGCAGAGGATGAAACACAGGACTAAAATACTAAGTGAACTAACGAGGAGCAGAGGAGCAGGTGGGCAGATGGACAGAGGAACTCCAGCGAGGGGAATGAGAGGAAGAAACAGGAGAAAGAGAAAGAAGCTGATTGGCTGGAAAACACTGGGAAAGGGGCGGGGCTAACAGCTGTCAGCATCTGGATACGATGTGACCACCTGATGTATAAACTGCTGCATCGAACACGTCTAACCTAAAGTCCAAGGGCAACTGGTGGACTGGTGGAGGGACACAGAGCCAGACTGGGACAGAACCAGGACATCATCATTCATTTAAACACAATGAAAAGAGCCGTTCAGCATCATGAGTTTTACTTTTGGTACTTCCTGCTGAAGAAACTTGTGTACTTTTCCTTTGATAAGACTCTCATTTGTGATAGAGTATTTATACTCTCAGTTCAGGATCTGAGCACTTCCATGGCGGTGGTGGTGATGATGATGATGATGATGATGATGGTGAAATGTTGTCTGCTGCCACAGATGGAAGGTTATTGTTTGTGGACCTGAGCATCCATCAGCTGTGTTCACAGGAAGTGTTTCCTGCTCTGCTGTGTTAATATCAGCGAGTTTAAATGTCTGTGAGCAGCAGCTAATGTTGCATGAAGGCAGCGTTCGGCTGACAGAGCGAGGGCGTTATTTACATCTGAAAGATAGATGTAGTGGACCCTCGTTTCCACTGATTATCACGTCGGCTCCTCTCAGAGGTAAATTAGCCGTCGTGTGATTCATCCTCTGATCGCTGTGATAACGGCTTCAGGGTCAGTGTGAGATCTGAGATCTGCTCGCAGGCTGCCGCTCTTCTGTCTCGTTGTGTTGGGTCTTCATTGAGGTCACCAGAAGCAGCTCGAGGCCTCGGGACGTCTCACTGAGATTCCAGCTGCAGATTATTCACAGATACACAAATATTTCTGTTATTTGTGATGTTTTCCTCCTCTGGCGCTCGGCTCCATTAATCTGCCGGACGGAGAAGCAGCTGATTGGTTATCAGGACGCCGGGCTGAGCGCCGGAGACGAGCTGCACTGAGCTGATTTTATGCTTTTACATGGAACATCTTTTATGTATGTCAGAGACTCATTATTATTCACACTGACACCGTGCTGCTTTGATACAAACTCAGTGTAGATACATGCTCTGAAAGCTGCGATAATCAATACCTCTGATCAGGGATGTCCCCATCCTTTAATATTGATTATCTGCTGATGCTGCATGTTACCTACATGTTGATTAAATATTATTTTCATCATCAGTTAATCTGTTAATTATTTAAACTCGATTCAGTTTAGTGTCATAAAAGCATTAAATCAGAAACATTTGACTGAAACAATTATTCATTATGAAAATAGTTGCTGATTAATTTTCTGTCAATCGACTAATTGATTAATCGACTAATTGCTGCAGCTTTAGTGTTGTGGTGACACACTTTATCAGTGTGGTGTTTTACTGGAATGACTGGTTTCAGTGGTTAGGGTTAGTTCTTCTTCTCTTTTATGATTTTATGTCTAGTTTTTAATAAACATATTAAGTTTGTATTTATAATAACGCTGCAGCTCAGACTTTTATAACTGTGTGTAATTATGAAGAACGGATAAATATTTGTTTTCTCTCTGACAGCAATTATTCGTCAGATGCTAATTTCATGCAACACGTTCCTCAAAAGAGCAGAAATGAGGAATCTGAGCAGCACCGAGCTGCGACTGATCAGGAAGAAACCGTCCAGCATGTTTTCACCAGAGCAGATGGCCACGAGATACAGACGCTGTGTTTTTTAAGACTTGTTTGCTTCTCGTGTCATGATTCACAATCACACAAGTCATTTACATAAACACCATAAAACCAACAAAACACCCGATGAAAGACATGAAAACTGACAAGAACGACACCAAATCACCAAGAAGAACAGGCAGGAACACTGAAACACGCCGACTGCAGGACTCTGACAGCGTCTAACTGTGTCTTCTGAAAATCAGGTGAGTATTATACATCCTGCATCCTGCGAGCTGCAGCCTGCATCCTGCGAGCTGCAGCCTGCATCAGTGAGATGCATCCTGCAGCCTGCGTGCTGCATCCTGCGAGCTGCAGCCTGCATCCTGCGAGCTGCAGCCTGCATCAGTGAGATGCATCCTGCAGCCTGCGTGCTGCATCCTGCGAGCTGCAGCCTGCATCAGTGAGATGCATCCTGCGAGCTGCAGCCTGCAGCCTGAAGAGATGGGCCTCAGTTAAAACACGGGGCGACCTGTTGCTGAAGGGAGGAAGCTCATCTGATCCAACAGCTGCCAGGGCACCAGGACCTTCATGATATCAAATACATCATAATCTATTTACAGGTGAGTTATATAATTGAACACTGTAAAAATAAAATTCAGATTAGGTGGGGCTCTTTTCTTTCTAAAGTTATGATTTAAGTGTCTAATCTTCTTCATCTTCTACCAGTTACTGATGGTGAATCTGTCTGGTTGAGCCTCCTACCGTAACTCACGTCCATGTAGTCGTACAGACTCTTAATACTCAACAGATTTCTCATTATGGGTTACAGTAGAACACAAACATTGTTAATTGTTAAGGAGGATGATGAAGACACCTTGTCAGCTGCCACAGAGAGCGAAGGGAAGAGGGTCCATCCACCTCCAGAGCACAAGTAAGATGTTGTTCAGCATCAAGACTTCCAATGACATGAAGTAGATCTGGTTGTGGTCCTGCAGCTCTCTGCTTGGAGAAGCAAATAGAAAAAGCTGATTTAGAAATGGACCACATCAGGCTGCAGGAACATCAGTTAAAGGTGTGTAAGGAGCCCACAGGTGGATGATGATGGTTGATACGAGGGCTGAGGTTGGACAGAAAAATGGAAACGCTCATCAGGGAGGGATGAAACGTCCCAGCGGGGTCTGATCACCGAGGCGGACGGTGCTGTCTGAGTGTTATGGGCGTATAAACAGGTAGAGGTCTGTCTGTGTGTTATGGGCGTATAAACAGGTAGAGGTCTGTCTGTGTGTTATGGGCGTATAAACAGGTAGAGGTCTGTCTGTGTGTTATGGGTGTATAAACAGGTAGAGGTCTGTCTGTGTTGAGGTAATTTTCTAAAATTAAAAGTGTAATAAAAACAAAAACTGGATTTTTAAGCCTTTTTCCACTTTTATTCTAATACAAATACAAATACTGGACTCTCTGCACATGCTAGTACTTACATATATATATATATATATATATATATATATATATATATATATATATGTATATATATACCCCAAATGTTTTCAACAATATTCAAACCCAGAGAAATCTATAATGTTAATCAGGTCATGGTCCATTTCATTAACGGAGTATACGTGTACAGGATAATATGTCGCTGTTGTGGTTGTCTGTCAGAAACTCTGTCATGAATTGACTTTTATTCAGTTTTTAGATCTTGGTTCTTTTTAACTGGATGAAGGATTTTAGTCATCGGACGTCTGGATCTTAAGTTATCAGAGAAACATGCTGAGCAAACATTAGCAGCAGCTCAGCTAACAGCCGCTCAGCTAACAGCCGCTCAGCTAACAGCCGCTCAGCTAACAGCTGCTCCCAGACGTCCTGTGTCTGTCAACAGAAAGCAACAGTGTTGTTCCTGAAGTGAAGGAGCATGTACAGTATCACGACCTGGAGGCCGCAGGCTGAAGGCAAATAATGAGTAATTAATTTAACTAAGGAGCACAACGGTAAAAACAGGATGAACATAGAATACAATGAGATGTGATGGTCAGTAAAGTCAGTAGTGAGGGTGCGTTAGTGGAAGATGTGCTGTGAGGAAAAGATGTTGGATGGTTTAACAACAAATTAACAATCAGCGAGGAGGAAGAGAGCGTCTCAGCCAGAACAGCAGAGTCTTATAAGAAGACGAGCCAGGAGACCCTCACATACAGAATAAAACACCTGCTCAGGACCAGAACAGCTGAGAGTAACGCTCTGTCCTGATCTGGTTCAGAAAACTCCAACCAAACCTGCTTCACATTCACCAAAACCATCAGTTATTCCTCATCTTCTCTCTTGTAAAGTGAAGAACATGAACATTAAAGCATTAATCTGTAAAGTCTGTATTGATTAACTATGTTTTCTAGTCAGTTTTAGTGCTAAACAATACGTGCTGTAATACGAGGACTAATGATCAGCTGCTGATGTGTAGAAACAGAAGATCTGCTCCACCTGCAGAAACTCACCTTCACTGTTGATTGACAGGTGATCAATACAGAGTAGAAACTGGACAGCAAGTAACGCAGAGCAACAAACACTGAAAATAAATAAATAAAATGTAACAGACGAGCACACGAACCTTTCAGCAGCAGAACGTTTCTGGGATCAGACGTTTAATATCAGTAATTACCCTCTGATTTAAGCTTGAAACAGCGTTTGATACGAACGGTTAGACGATCTCACGCTGGACTCCTGCTCAGAGACACACTGTATTCACCCTGTAAAACTACAGACACACAGCTGTATTCACCCTGTAAAACTACAGACACACAGCTGTATTCACCCTGCAAAACTACAGACACACAGCTGTATTCACCCTGCAAAACTACAGACACACAGCTGTATTCACCCTGCAAAACTACAGACACACAGCTGTATTCACCCTGTAAAACTACAGACACACAGCTGTATTCACTCTGTAAAACTACAGACACACAGCTGTATTCACTCTGCAAAACTACAGACACACAGCTGTATTCACCCTGTAAAACTACAGACACACAGCTGTATTCACCCTGTAAAACTACAGACACACAGCTGTATTCACTCTGCAAAACTACAGACACACAGCTGTATTCACCCTGCAAAACTACAGACACACAGCTGTATTCACCCTGCAAAACTACAGACACACAGCTGTATTCAGTCTGCAAAACTACAGACACACAGCTGTATTCACTCTGCAAAACTACAGACACACAGCTGTATTCACTCTGCAAAACTACAGACACACAGCTGTATTCAGTCTGCAAAACTACAGACACACAGCTGTATTCACTCTGCAAAACTACAGACACACAGCTGTATTCACTCTGCAAAACTACAGACACACAGCTGTATTCACTCTGTAAAACTACAGACACACAGCTGTATTCACTCTGCAAAACTACAGACACACAGCTGTATTCACTCTGCAAAACTACAGACACACAGCTGTATTCACTCTGTAAAACTACAGACACACAGCTGTATTCACCCTGCAAAACTACAGACACACAGCTGTATTCAGTCTGCAAAACTACAGACACACAGCTGTATTCACCCTGTAAAACTACAGACACACAGCTGTATTCACCCTGCAAAACTACAGACACACAGCTGTATTCAGTCTGCAAAACTACAGACACACAGCTGTATTCACTCTGCAAAACTACAGACACACAGCTGTATTCACCCTGTAAAACTACAGACACACAGCTGTATTCACTCTGCAAAACTACAGACACACAGCTGTATTCACTCTGCAAAACTACAGACACACAGCTGTATTCACCCTGCAAAACTACAGACACACAGCTGTATTCACTCTGTAAAACTACAGACACACAGCTGTATTCACTCTGTAAAACTACAGACACACAGCTGTATTCACTCTGCAAAACTACAGACACACAGCTG
>NC_089521.1:35594021-35609021 GCF_963924715.1 Thunnus thynnus
AAATACTTTCAGTAAAACATTGTCAGTATTGATCGACTCCAGAGGAGTTTAGTTTACGTAGGCAGTGATGTAAACAATACAAGATTCCAGTTAAGATGCATCAGCAGGTTTGAGAGTTCTATTTCCTTGATCCTTTAGAACTGACTTAACTTCTCCGACAGTAATCTGGAGCTCTGATGGTTTCAGGTCCTTCTGTCGACTGTTTCAGGAGGACACAACGTATTTAAAAGCTGATTCTGTCCTCAGCAGCCTTCAGTCTGCAGATACGAAAGCTGCTGAGAAATTATTTCCAAAGACGATGCTTTGAATTTGACACCAATGAGCGACAACATATTGTGTTGTGTGTTCAGCGGGGGAGACATATGGAGACGGAAAGACGAGAGAGTTTCAGAGGAAACGACTTCAGAAGAACAGAAGGAAGAAATGTTCCACATGAAAGTCAGAGACTCTCTTTATTTTAAATTTGTTGCTCACTGATCATTTTCATCCAGTTTCTGTTGGTTCAACCCGTCTGTTTATTCCACCAACTGAACAAACACATGGACATCATGTCACTCGCCACATTTCCAATCAATCAATCAATCAATCAATCAATCAATCAATCAATCAATCAATCAGTAAATCCATATTTGACCAGGTGTCATGGACTGTGTTACATCTCTGTTGAGTCTTTTTGGTCACATGGTTTTGCTTGTTGATGTGATTTGCGTTGTAGGTTTAAAGGACTGTCTTGTGTTATTATTTATTATGTTGTTGTTTACTTGTGTTTATTTTCATGTGTATTCGTGGACAGATGAATGCACGCTGGGTTGTATTTAGAGGATTGTGTGCTCTGGAGTCAGCCTGTCTGAACCTGCCCTGCATCAGCCTCGCAGCCCCTCCTGCTCCGTGCACGAGCCTCAGCCCTGCTCCGTGCACGAGCCTCAGCCCTGCTCCGTGCACGAGCCTCAGCCCTGCTTCATGGGCTGCATCCCAAGTCTCTTAAATTGCATCCATGTTTCCCTCGCTGGCGTCTTCGTCCCTCCCACCGTGGATGCAGGAGAGACGCAAGGAAACCAAGCAAGGAGAGGAAACAGGAAATGTGTTTTAAGAGACATGAGACGTCTGTTTCTGATGACGGCAACAGCTGATCACAGCTGATCCAGCTGTCAGTCAGCTGATCACAGCTGGATCAGCTGACTGACAGCTGGATCAGCTGATCACAGCTGGATCAGCTGATCACAGCTGTGATCAGCTGTCAGTCAGCTGTAGAAACTTCTGATGGAGTTTGTGTCTGTACACATGTGCACTGTGTTAACACTAATAAAGGTTCACAGTTATCACTGCAGCAGCTGTTTCCTCTCTGCAGCTGTTTCCTGTTTAACAAACATAAATAAAAACCTGCATTCTGTATTTATACTGTGTCCTGCTCAGACACACAGGAACCATTTCTACTGGCAGAATGCATTTATACTATTTATTGATTATTTGTATCTGTATTTTTTGATAATCCTGATAGTGAATTCATTATTCAATAACCCAGAATATGATCAGAGTGTCTCCTGAACACTGGGAAATATGTATTTGGTTAAATGTTTCAGGGAAAATGGAAATGATGTAACTCATATCAAACCCGACGTTCAGGAATTTTCAGCCTCACATGTGACTGAATGTAAATGACGATAAATGATGTAAAATATAAATGTGTTGAACTGTTATTATGGATCAAATTAAAGTCAGGAAGAGTCTGTCTGTCAGCAAGAAACAGTTTAATGGAGGAAATAACATCATGAAAAGAAAAACCTTTCTAATACATGAAGAAAGTTGTTTTTGGTTCTTTTATTGATCAGACCGACAATTAACAGATTTTAACTATATGATGAATCAGAAAACAAATAAAGCATAAAACTCGGGAGTGAACCACATATTTAATCTATAATCTGTCACTTCGGTGTGAAACTGCAGTGATGTATCAGATCAGTCTGATCAGCTGCAGCGTCCAATCAATAACTGATATCCAATAAGGGGGCGTGTCGGCTGGTAAAAGACTTCCTGTGAGGCTGCTCTCATGTTTCCTCCTCGCTCCTCAAAGATCTCTCCTCGCTCCTCAGAGCAGAATAAGAGACTTGGGACGCTCGTCAAAATGGCGCATCAGGAACAACGTCCGGTTCAGGCGAGGAGACATAAAATAAGAGACTTGTGTCTCTGCACAACCCTCAGCAGCACATCTGTCTGTGATCGGCTGAGACGGGTGTCCGTCAGGAAAACCTTCCCTTCCTGCAACCTCAGAAAGTTCTTTATGCAACAATAGTTTTAAAATCATCACAACACACACATCAGAAAATGTGTAATTTGGCTTTTTATGTCAAAAATAATCCTGCGTATATATTTCAAAGAGAGAAGCTGAAGATTTCAGTAAAGAGTTTTAATGTTCCTGAAGCTGAAATGATATTCTGTTCATATACAAATAAACTGCAACAGTAAAACATTTTGCTGAATCACATTTTCTCTCAACATGAGGAGAAAATGTTGTTAATTAATGTGTTTGAATTGTAAAACTGTTGATAGTGAACTTGTGAAACGTTCAGAGACGACAGACCTGGTTGTTTTATTCCTGCGGCAGCTTGAACGTGTTCGTGGACGTGTTCAGACTCTGGCAGCACTCGGTTCAGCTCAGAGAAAGATCCTGGTCTCTGAACCCAACCTGCTGTCAGAGTCCTGGATCCACCCCGACCTCTGACCCCCGACCTCCCGCTGCACATGGATACGTAGCTTCATTACTGTGAACATCATCCAGGCAGAGATTACGTCTGTTAACACGATGTCACTGGGAAACAGTTTAGTCGTATCTGAAGGTGATTTCTAGGAGACAGGGATGCAGGATCTGGTCTGTAAAGCCTCCCCAGGGTCCCCGTCCTCTCTCTTGGAGTCATAACTCAGTCAGACCTGAACACTCAGACATGACATATTGATCTGTGATGTCTGATTTCACCAATGAACCTCCATAAATCCATAAAGAGGCTGCAGAACATCCAGTGATAGTCGTCTGTACATCCATGTTACACTACAAACAGGAGCTGATCCACATGACCTTTAATGGAGACTACATAGATATCCTATATATGAATTAGTGATAGAGAGCAAGACAACTCAGTTATAATAACTTCATTAAATCAGGTGTAAAGACGTGTCTGAAAGCAGCAGCTGATGTTTCAACCGTACATCTGATGTTTGTATTTATGTTGATGTTTCCATCGTTCTTTACTCTCCTTCCTAAACTACCAGAAGACATGAACTCTTCAGTGATCAGATTACTTTAGTAACTCAATATGAGCCTCACAGTTGTTGTAGGAACATGATTGATCCAACAACTCTGTGACTGATCAATACCAGAATAAGAAGCTCCCTCTGGAGGGAAATTAAAATGTCCACACGGAGAACAACACAGTGTGTTTATTTTTTGCTTTTCTGATGATTCGCTGGTGAGTTTAAACAAAAGCTCAGATAAAATCCAGCTTGGAGGATTTTAGAATCTGTATTCGAAAAGCGATCTGCAGCTTTAAGAATGAGATTAGTATCGAGTTTTGTATTGATCCTCTTAGTGAGGCTGATCCTAACTATAACAACTAAATTACCCATAATCCTCTGATAGCCGAGCACATATGACACCACTTTGACCCAGAAAATACAGAGATTGAGAATCCTGGTGTTTTATTTGTTTTATCCTGAGTGAACTTACATCTCATGCAAACGAGAGTCATAAATGATCTGCAGGACAGAACAGCTGCAGGATGAATAAATGAATCTCCAGCAACATGTCAGCTAACTGAACGTCATTGGGACACATGTTGGACTTTATAAAACTCATTAAGACTTCAACAGCAACATCAGTTTAAAGCCTGAGAGAACCAGAAACTGACCTCTAAGACTCGAGATACTGATCACATTTGTGCAGGTACGTCCTCAGTGTTGTAAGAGCACATGAACACAGGAGAGAAGAAACACACGAGGGAAACACAACAACCAGCGAAACCCACATGACCAGAAAGCAACCAAACATACATCAGATAAGCCGTCTCCCACACAGTCCAATACACACAGAGCAGGAGTCCGAGGGCAGCTGGTGGACAACAAGAGTCTCCAGAGTCAATGACAGAACCATGACAAGCTTTCACACATCACTGTTAAACAATAATGATGTTTTATGATGTGACAACACTGTGGTTAAAGGTGCTATTTGCTATGTGAAGATATGGAGGAGTGATGGCATCCTGAGCAGAGAATGAAGTCACACTCCCTCTGTGTGTGTTGTAGTCTGAGCTTCCCTGTTCTTTGTTTTGGAAGCTGGTCCAGCTGCATGTGCATGTGAGTCCCTCCATGTCCTCCACGTCCATTTCCAAGATGGTGGCTGCATCACAAACTTTCTCAAATTACAGCTAACGAGCTCACTAAAATATGTTTCTGAAAACATTTGAGGCAGAAATCGTCAACGCAGTAACAGAATCTTGATCTATATTTGATCAGCACTGCGTAGTTTGAGTTGGCCGCTTTCTTTTCCCCCTCAGCTTTATTGAATAAACGGCACATGTTTGTTTTGGTCTGAGATGCTGGTGCTATAGTGTGACATCTAGTGGCTGAATATCATGGATTGCAATTTTAAGGTCTGGTTAGGTTTAGGGAAAGATGATGGTTTGGGTTAAAATTTCCTACTTCTTTAAAGTTAAGCCACCTCTGTCGTCATGGCTACAATAATAATCACGGGGTTATGGTTAGGGGTTATGTTGGGTTAAAGCCTCCATCCAGCCTCCTCCTCTGACTGCACCACTGCTCCACCTCGCAGTTACTGCGACCGCTAGATGGCAGCTGGCACTCAAACGTTACTGTAACCGGTTTTTTGGGCGCCTGACATTATGACCTGTTGTGTTGTTTTTCTTGGAGGTCAGACTATATAAATCAGACCGCGGTGAATGAAGCAAGCAGAGAGAAGTTCACCTCCACAGTGATGCTGTTGGCTGAAACTTCGTCACAACAGATTCACACTGACGTCCTCTTTCTATGGATATTACAGAAAATATTACAGTCTGTTCATGCAGAACTGTTCGAATAGTTTTACTGAGTCTAACATGGGCCTAAAGTGTGCACTGTAAGTTTTATAATGAAGGAAAGAATGGAATTAAAAAAGAATGTTGGATCATGAAACTTCAGTCACTGGACAGCTGAAGTCTGCTCAACAAATAAATAACCAGCGTATGCTCTGTAATTATAATATATGATTAATGTATATATTTTATACATTAATAAATAAAATTATATCCCTAATATGACTTAGCCATGATGAGACACAGCAGGAACCAGTGGGCACGCAACGGTAACTGACAGATGATGATGATGATGTCACAGACCAGAAAATAGTAATAGAGATGGAGGATGGATGTTACAGTGTGCAGTGCAGAGAGGGAGGATGGATGTTAGAGTGCAGTGCAGAGAGGGAGGATGGATGTTACTGTGTGTAGTGCAGAGAGGGAGGATGGATGTTACTGTGTGTAGTGCAGAGAGGGAGGATGGATGTTACTGTGTGTAGTGCAGAGAGGGAGGATGGATGTTACAGTGTGCAGTGCAGAGAGGGAGGATGGATGTTACAGTGTGTAGTGCAGAGAGGGAGGATGGATGTTACTGTGTGTAGTGCAGAGAGGGAGGATGGATGTTACTGTGTGTAGTGCAGAGAGGGAGGATGGATGTTACTGTGTGTAGTGCAGAGAGGGAGGATGGATGTTACAGTGTGCAGTGCAGAGAGGGAGGATGGATGTTACAGTGTGTAGTGCAGAGAGGGAGGATGGATGTTACAGTGCAGTGCAGAGAGGGAGGATGGATGTTACAGTGTGCAGTGCAGAGAGGGAGGATGGATGTTACAGTGCAGTGCAGAGAGGGAGGATGGATGTTACTGTGTGTAGTGCAGAGAGGGAGGATGGATGTTACAGTGCAGTGCAGAGAGGGAGGATGGATGTTACAGTGTGTAGTGCAGAGAGGGAGGATGGATGTTACAGTGCAGTGCAGAGAGGGAGGATGGATGTTACAGTGCAGTGCAGAGAGGGAGGATGGATGTTACTGTGTGTAGTGCAGAGAGGGAGGATGGATGTTACAGTGCAGTGCAGAGAGGGAGGATGGATGTTACTGTGTGTAGTGCAGAGAGGGAGGATGGATGTTACAGTGCAGTGTAGAGAGGGAGGATGGATGTTACAGTGTGCAGTGCAGAGAGGGAGGATGGATGTTAGTGTTTATAGTGCAGAGAGGGAGGATGGATGTTAGTGTTTATAGTGCAGAGAGGGAGGATGGATGTTAGAGTGTGTAGTGCAGAGAGGGAGGATGGATGTTACAGTGTGTAGTGCAGAGAGGGAGGATGGATGTTACAGTGTGTAGTGCAGAGAGGGAGGATGGATGTTACTGTGTGTAGTGCAGAGAGGGAGGATGGATGTTAGTGTTTATAGTGCAGAGAGGGAGGATGGATGTTACAGTGTGTAGTGCAGAGAGGGAGGATGGATGTTAGTGTTTATAGTGCAGAGAGGGAGGATGGATGTTACAGTGCAGTGCAGAGAGGGAGGATGGATGTTAGTGTTTATAGTGCAGAGAGGGAGGATGGATGTTACAGTGTGTAGTGCAGAGAGGGAGGATGGATGTTACAGTGTGTAGTGCAGAGAGGGAGGATGGATGTTAGTGTGCAGTGCAGAGAGGGAGGATGGATGTTAGTGTTTATAGTGCAGAGAGGGAGGATGGATGTTACAGTGCAGTGCAGAGAGGGAGGATGGATGTTAGTGTTTATAGTGCAGAGAGGGAGGATGGATGTTACAGTGTGTAGTGCAGAGAGGGAGGATGGATGTTACAGTGTGTAGTGCAGAGAGGGAGGATGGATGTTACAGTGTGTAGTGCAGAGAGGGAGGATGGATGTTACAGTGTGCAGTGCAGAGAGGGAGGATGGATGTTACAGTGTGCAGTGCAGAGAGGGAGGATGGATGTTACAGTGTGCAGTGCAGAGAGGGAGGATGGATGTTAGAGTGCAGTGCAGAGAGGGAGGATGGATGTTACTGTGCAGTGCAGAGAGGGAGGATGGATGTTAGAGTGTGCAGTGCAGAGAGGGAGGATGGATGTTAGTGTGCAGTGCAGAGAGGGAGGATGGATGTTAGAGTGCAGTGCAGAGAGGGAGGATGGATGTTACAGTGTGCAGTGCAGAGAGGGAGGATGGATGTTAGAGTGCAGTGCAGAGAGGGAGGATGGATGTTAGAGTGCAGTGCAGAGAGGGAGGATGGATGTTAGAGTGCAGTGCAGAGAGGGAGGATGGATGTTAGTGTGCAGTGCAGAGAGGGAGGATGGATGTTACAGTGCAGTGCAGAGAGGGAGGATGGATGTTAGTGTGCAGTGCAGAGAGGGAGGATGGATGTTACAGTGTGCAGTGCAGAGAGGGAGGATGGATGTTAGAGTGTGCAGTGCAGAGAGGGAGGATGGATGTTACAGTGCAGTGCAGAGAGGGAGGATGGATGTTACAGTGCAGTGCAGAGAGGGAGGATGGATGTTACAGTGTGCAGTGCAGAGAGGGAGGATGGATGTTAGAGTGCAGTGCAGAGAGGGAGGATGGATGTTACAGTGTGCAGTGCAGAGAGGGAGGATGGATGTTACTGTGCAGTGCAGAGAGGGAGGATGGATGTTAGAGTGCAGTGCAGAGAGGGAGGATGGATGTTACTGTGCAGTGCAGAGAGGGAGGATGGATGTTACAGTGCAGTGCAGAGAGGGAGGATGGATGTTAGTGTGCAGTGCAGAGAGGGAGGATGGATGTTACAGTGTGCAGTGCAGAGAGGGAGGATGGATGTTAGAGTGTGCAGTGCAGAGAGGGAGGATGGATGTTACAGTGCAGTGCAGAGAGGGAGGATGGATGTTACAGTGCAGTGCAGAGAGGGAGGATGGATGTTACAGTGTGCAGTGCAGAGAGGGAGGATGGATGTTAGAGTGCAGTGCAGAGAGGGAGGATGGATGTTACAGTGTGCAGTGCAGAGAGGGAGGATGGATGTTACTGTGCAGTGCAGAGAGGGAGGATGGATGTTAGAGTGCAGTGCAGAGAGGGAGGATGGATGTTACTGTGCAGTGCAGAGAGGGAGGATGGATGTTAGTGTGCAGTGCAGAGAGGGAGGATGGATGTTAGAGTGCAGTGCAGAGAGGGAGGATGGATGTTACAGTGTGCAGTGCAGAGAGGGAGGATGGATGTTAGAGTGCAGTGCAGAGAGGGAGGATGGATGTTACAGTGTGCAGTGCAGAGAGGGAGGATGGATGTTAGAGTGCAGTGCAGAGAGGGAGGATGGATGTTAGTGTGCAGTGCAGAAGGAGAAGCCAGTGCAAACAGAAAGCAGATCTGTTCATGTGCATTGAGTCTGTTAAAGATCAATGAAAGTCAGCAGCTCTGCTTTGTTTTGCAGCAAACTGTGCGACTCAGTCGATCACATGATTACAGAGCAGCCAGTCTTTCGCTGGGCCAACACTCTGTTGATAAACTTCCCATCCAATTACTACATGTCATAATTCTGCACTGAGGTTGGTAATGAGGTCTAATGCTGTCCCGTATGATAATTCCCCCGCCGGATGCGAGCTTGATCAGATGTTGAGCTTTGTAATTAGAGCAGCTGAAAATCATTATTTGGTGTTCAAATAGAAAATGATGTTGGTGGGAAGTCAATTTGTGCCGGCTCTGTGAAGCGTAGACAAGAATCTAATGATTTAATTACAGTTGTAAGCTCCTTGGATCATACTTCAGTGGAGAGGAGACTGTGGTGGTGGTGGGGGGGGGGGGGGGGGGGGGGGGGGGGGCAGAAGGTGATAACCTTAAGAGAGTAAGTTCTGCTGCTCAGATCGAAATATCACATCTCTCCTCACATTCAGAGGCTTTCATCAGTGAAAAACCTCTCTGAATATAATAATATAACTCTGATGCTTTTATCCAAAATGGTTAAAGAGTCAGTATACCCCCCCCCCCCCAAAAAAAAACCCCAACAACAACAGTATTTTAATTATTGGTGAACATGTTACATGATCCAACTCACCTGAAGTCCTCAGCTCCCCTCAGATATCACTCAGAGAAAATGTCATCTCAATAAAAACTCACAGTCGCTGTCAGAGTGAGACTGTTGGAGAATAAAGTTGTGAGTTTGTGACTGTTGGAGAATAAAGTTGTGAGTTTGTGACTGTTGGAGAATAAAGTTGTGAGTTTGTGACTGTTGGAGAATAAAGTTGTGAGTTTGTGACTGTTGGAGAATAAAGTTGTGAGTTTGTGACTGTTGGAGAATAAAGCGTGCTGCTGTCTGACGATGATGATCTCCTGGTTTTCGGTGAAGAGCCTCACAGGGAGCTCTGATGGTGTCCAGGCTGGTCGTTCTCTTTAATCAGCGCTGCCTGCGGCTCATGGAGAGGCAGACTCCTGGCTCTCTGCAGGCCTGCTGGGCACACCTTTACCCAGGAAAACACATCGCTCCATGACAGCACGCGATCTGTCAGTCAGCGACGCTCTGCTGAGAAGGATTGTGGGAGTTTATGTCACTGAAGGAGCTGCAGGACGTCACCAACAATAACTGCCTGTTTCTGTCTGTGGAGAAGAACAACATGATCTCTGACGCGTTATCAGATACAGAAACAGGAAACACTTTTAACATCACAATGATCAGTGATGCTAAGAGAGAACGTCAACAACATTTAATTAAAACTTCATCTATTAACCTTTCACACATGGAATATGTAACATTTCTACCTGTTAAAGTGATGCTGTCTGTGTGTGACGGCACTCACAGATCAGATCAACTGTTTGTTTCCTGTATTTTCTTTCACATAGTTGGAATGATTTTATATTCCAGAGCAGTATGATCCAAACTGAGACGTCCTCTCAACAAAAACTACATCTGAGTCGTGTACGTTGCAGTGCCAGGGCCCCCCAGCAGCGACGGAGGAAGTCTGCTGATGTTATTATAACCTGACTCACCAGACGGTTTGTTACACAGAACCATCTGAGAATCGTCCATGGAACCTGTTTGGAAAAGGGCGGGAACTTCAAAAAAAACTTTCAACATGAGAGTGATCAGACTGATCAGAGACTTTTCCTCTGTGAACTAAGACACCATTCTTCTTCTTCTTCTTCCTCTTCTTCTTCTTCCTCTTCTTCTTCTTCTGTGGTTGCAGTATCACATCAGAGGCTTCATTGTGGAAACCTTTGATGTGTCTTTTCAGCTCATTAGGCCTCATTTCCTTTTGACTGGAAGTCATGGCGACGGACACAAAGACTAAGTGATGAGTTAGGCTTTAAACAACCAATCATCAGCGCCACACAGACACTGCATTGCATTGTTGTCCCCCCCCCCCCCCCCCCCACAGAGGCATCAGGTCTGAAAAGAGTCAAATCTGCAGAGTTTTGTCACTAAATATCTGTTGATTGTCTGACAGCGGCTGTAAAACGCTGGTTCTTGATGGAAACAAGCTTGTAACTGCAGACTGATGCAGCTGCAGCTGAGGAATCTCATCGGGGTTATGGGTTATGGGTTGCGACCAGCTTTGACTGCAGTCCATTACAGACGTGACCGACAACCAGCAGACTGACGGAGGAGGAGACTGTGGAGTTAGAAGCTTTTATTCAGAACACCTTCCATGTGTATCAGTGCATGAAGGAGATTCATTTTACAGATTAACAGATGAAAAACACTTCATTTATAATTCAGAAGGATTTCTGTCACCTGAACAACAAACAACTGTGTGAAACCAGAACACAGATGTCAAACACACACTAAGAATCAGCTGAGATGTTGTTGACTGGTTTCACTGGTACTCGACTGGTTTCACTGGTACTCAGCAGGTTTTTGTTAGTTTAGGTGATTTTGTGTCAGGTGGAGTTCCTCAGGGAAGCGTTCTGGGTCCTTTTCTATTTTCTTTATGTTCATTCTGGGCTGCGTGATCAGTCAGCATAACGTCAGATATCATCCTCCTGTTGGCTTTATCATTATTGTCTTTAATGTTTTAATGTGTATCTTTAATTGATGGCAGCTTAAAGGATCATTCTGATGATTTTCTATATTTGTCTTCACGTTTGGATCCAAACCAACGATGAACTGATCTACTAACAGGTGTTGTGTTTGTATATCGAAGCTGATATATCTGATTCCTCTGTTGTTGACGGTGAGTCAAACGGCTGCACTGGGTCACATGATCCTTTATCATGAGTTAGTTTGTTTAGAAACGGCTCCAAACACTAATAACAGCATCATGTTTGTGGTCAGAGGTGGAAACATTCAACCATCAGGCCACATTCATGGAAACAGTCTGTGTTCTCCTGAACTAACAGCTCTGTTTGCTCAGTGGCTTTTAGTCACACATGGACTAAATCTGAGAGTTTGATGCTTCGCTAATTTGCACATTATCCGGGGAGAGCGTTTTGTTATTAGTGTTGAGTGTGTCCTCCCACCAATCGTCTCATTTCCTTCTTATCATTTACACAAACACTGCTGGTATGGCTTATTAAGGCTCATAATGAGCTTTATGTGATGAGCCAGCCGACAGTGTGGAAGTTAATGAAGACGTTTATGAGACGGTGAAAGAGCGCGAGACGGGAAACCTGATGGAGAAGAACAGCAGAGACAGCGAGGACTCGAGTCAAACATCTGTGTTTTTACTGTTTGTCACGGTGCTGAAAAAATGTTTTCAATATAAACTTTATTCACTTAGAACTTAGTTCTGCCTTTTATTACAGTATCAAGAGAAATTATGAACATTTTTACGAACCAGGTTGACATTTCTTGTATTTTCTCATTTGAATCCTGTAATTAACAGTTACCAGCAACCAACAGTTGACCGTGATATATTAATACTTCAATTATTAAACAAAAACAAAAAGGAAAACTTCTGAACATGAGTCTTGATTGTCTCTCCTCACTTGTAAGTTGCTTTGGATAAGTCTGCCAAGTGACTGAATGTAAATGACAAAAAGAACCAAATCGTCACATTTGAAGGTCTGAAATTTCAGAATATTTGATTTTTTTCACTTGAAAAATGATTGAAACCATGAATTGATTTCCAAACCAATCAGCTAATGAATTAATCATCTAATGTTGTCAGAAAGGTCGTCAGTGTGAGACAGAACATGAATCCGGGTTTGTGGCTGCCGGCAGGAACGTAAACGTCACACTTGCAGGTCCAACGCAGCGTGAGAGGCCGACTGAGGCGGCGTCCCGAACTCCAGGTTGAGCTGTCCCTGACTGCGAGAGCGAGACAGCAGCAAGGACGGCAGAGCGTAACGCTGCGTCCGTCGTATCCGAGAAAACCTCCCACCTGGAACCAGATTCACACTGATGAGTAACAGCGTTCAGGTCTCCGACCGTGAAAACCTTCAGGTGTGTTAGAAACACGCAGCAAGCATCAATAAAACTGATCCTCTCTGAGCGGATGTTTAATTATTATATACTGCAACTTTTTGATTCAGTTTGCAGATTCTGAAGATGAAACTCAGAATTATTCAGTTTAAGTCGTTAAACTTTACTTTAAAAACATCAGAAAGGAACATTTTTATCCTTTTTATCTCAAAATGCTGACTTGCTATAACTGTGACTTGCTTTCTCAGACTTTTAGCTTCATGAGTCAAGTTTTTATCTATAATTTAGTCAAAATATTGACAAACCATGAGCATTTTTTAAAAATCATGACTAACTTTATTTCTTCCATATTCCAATATTATTGGAAGTGAAATGATTAATCAAGTATTGAAATAATGTCCAGTTAATTTTCTTTTAATTGATTAATCGTTCTGATGGTTGCAGCCGTCGTTTGTGATCTGATATCTGTGCTGGACATGCTGCTGTCAGGTCACATGACTCCTAATGACCTTAATGTGAGAAACGAATAGTAAACTCTGTGAACCAATCAGAAGCCAGACTTATGTTTATTATAGCAACATAGCAACAGGGAAGGATGTCTGGACAATCATATCTCACCTGACTGAGGGTCTGGTCTGCTGAAGATGTCGGTGCAGCCGCTCCAGTAGTGAGCAGCCATCTTCCCGTGATAATCTCTAATGTTGCTTTTAGCATCTGATGAAAAAAAGAGAAAAACACATCAGAGTTTATGAAGTGATGGTGAAACACAGTGTTTAATACATTACTCCAACTGGACTTCCTGGATCATCCATCCTCATCTTTAGAAACCTGACAGTGTTTTCTGCTTTTTGACTGGTTTATATGCTGCATATACAGGTTCAGTATTGACTTTAACAGCTCTTTGCTGTTGTGTGAAGCAGGCGTGTTTCCTGCAGGATGAATGTTGTGTATAAATACAGTTTCTGCTCCCACATGTCCAACTCTCAGTAAGTTAAATCTGGACTCATGTTGATATCTGAGGAGGAACATCAGATATCAACATGAGGAACAACGTCATCGTGTTGCAGAAGACACTGAAACTAACGGTTACAGCCTGAAACTGACTCTTAAACTCTCACCAGCACTCCTCCCGCCTCCGTCAGATACAGTTAAAGGTTCCTGCAGGTTAACCCGAACCCTCCGACCCTGCTCCAACCAGCCAGACTCATTTCATCAGTTTTATCATGAACTTCAACTCTCTCAGACTATTTCCCAGAATGCCTTTTGACAACCTCCAGAGAAGCAGTTACAGACGTGTTCTCAATAACAATCATAACAATAACAATAACAGCAGCAATAACCGGGGAAGGACACCAACAGGACCGCGAAGGACCGCGAAGGCTCGGCCCAGAACCCTTCCTGTGAGATGAGAAAGCACAAAAAAACTCTGGAGAAGAAGCAAAGTTAGTGACATGCATTGATGTTACATGAATACATACAGATGGAGAGGAGGAGGAGGAGGAGGAGCTCAGTGCATCATGGGAAGTCCCCCAGTAGTCTAGGCCTATAGCAGCATAACTAAGGGCTGATCCAAGGCGAGCCTGGTCGGCCCTAACTATAAGCTTTATCATATTATATTATCATATCATATTTATTTGTTGATGAAAAATGTCAAATAGTTCATCAAAGTTCTCATTTTATTGGAGTTTATTTAGTGACGTTTCAGGAGCAGAAGCACTAAAACACTAAATGAAGTATTTTTTAGCTGCAGAGTGACGGAGTGATGCAGAGGTTTGAACATATAACAGGAAGTGAATCACTTTAATATAAATACAACTATCTGATTGACAGGTCAGGACTCTGAGGTCGCTGTGACTCTGAGGCCGCTGTGACTCTGAGGTCGCTGTGACTCTGAGGTCGCTGTGACTCTGATGGTGGCGGCGGCGGCGGCCGTATGAACGGCTGCAGAGGATCAGACCGCAGCTCTGCACATCATCGGGACTCATTAGCAGCAGTATGAACGCCGCCTCTTGCTGGTTGGGGGGGCTGCAGGGTGGAGGCGGGGGGGGGGGGGGTCAGGACTGGACTTGTCAGTCTGGTGTTGGAGGGTCTTTTGTGTCTGCCAGAGATGATTTACATCACTGCTGTCTTCCCCTTTCAGAGAGTCTGCGAGGCGTGAAGACGCCGTTTGATTCTCAACGTGTGAATATGAATCAAATCCTCACACGTTACAACAACAAGAGTCCAAATAATATGAAAACAATATTTCCAAACCGTTTGCACGTATTTAGTTAAAGATGCTTTACAGTGAAGGAGGAGAAAATATTCACAGGTTTTAATGGGGGAGGAGAGGTTGGTTTAAAAGCACCAAGCCGAGTATTTAGTGTTAGAATATGTGTGGAGGATGCTGAAGGTGGACTGACTCACTGTAAGTGTTGATCAGGATGTGGACGACGTGCTGGTGGCCGTGAATGGAGGCGAGGTGGAGAGCTGTGTAACCCTGTAAACACAAGTTTCACTGTTCAACACACGACAGACAAACTTTAACCAGGTTTCATCCAAACGATCTCATGAACATCACATGAAATCTCATCCATTCATACGTGAATATTCAACCAGTCTCACATCAAAATGTCCACGGTGTAAAACGTACTAGTTT
>NC_089521.1:35614021-35619091 GCF_963924715.1 Thunnus thynnus
CTAACCTATCCTATCCTAACCTAACCTAACCAAACCCTATCCTAACCTATCCTAACCTAACCTAACCTAGCCAAACCCTATCCTAACTTAACCTAACCCTATCCTATCCTAACCTATCCTAACCTAAACTAACCTAACCTAACCTATCCTATCCTATCCTAACCTAACCTAACCTATCCTAACCCTAACCTAACCTAACCTAACCTAACCTAACCTAACCTAACCTATCCTATCCTAACCTATCCTAACCAAACCCTATCCTAACCTATCCTAACCTAACCTAACCTAACCAAACCCTATCCTAACCTAACCTAACCCTATCCTATCCTAACCTATCCTAACCTAACCTAACCTAACCTAACCTAACCTAACCTAACCTAACCTATCCTAACCTAACCTAACCTATCCTAACCTAACCTAACCTAACCTAACCTATCCGAACCTAACCTAACCTAACCTAACCTATCCTAACCTATCCTAACCTAACCTAACCTAGCCAAACCCTATCCTAACCTAACCTAACCCTATCCTATCCTAACCTAACCTAACCTATCCTAACCTAACCTAACCTAACGTATCCTATCCTATCCTAACCTAACCTAACCTATCCTAACCCTAACCTAACCTAACCTAACCTAACCTATCCTAACCTAACCTAACCAAACCCTATCCTAACCTATCCTAACCTAACCTAACCAAACCCTATCCTAACCTAACCTAACCCTATCCTATCCTAACCTATCCTAACCTAGCCTAACCTAACCTAACCTAACCTAACCTATCCTAACTTAACCTAACCTAACCTAACCTAACCTAACCTAACCTAACATAACCTAACCCTTACCTAACCTAACCTAACCTAACCTAACCTAACCCTAACCTATCCTAACCTAACCTAACCTAACCTAACCTATCCTATCCTATCCTATTCTATCCTAACCTAACCTAACCTAACACAACCTATCCTAACCTAACCTATCCTAACCTAACCTAACCTAACCTAACCTAACCTATCCTAACCTAACCTAACCTAACCTAACCTAACCTATCCTAACCTAACCTAACCTAACCTAACCTAACCTAACCTAACCTATCCGAACCTATCCTAACCTAACCTAACCTAACCTAACCTAACCTAACATAACCTAACCTAACATAACCTAACCTATCCTAACCTAACCCTAACCCTAACCTATCCTAACCTAACCTAACCTAACCTAAGCCAACCTATCCTAACCTGACCTAACCTAACCTAACCTAACCTAACCTACCTATCCTAACCTAACTTAACCTAACCTAACCTAACCTATCCTAACCGAACCGAACCTAACCTAACCTAACCTATCCTATCCTATCCTAACCCTATCCTATCCTATCCTATCCTAACCTAACCTAACCTAACCTAACCTAACCCTATCCTATCCTAACCTAACCTAACCTAACCTAACCTATCCTAACCTAACCTAACCTAACCTATCCTATCCTACCCTATCCTAACCTAACCTAACCCTATCCTATCCTAACCTAACCTAACCTAACCTAACCTAACCTAACCTAACCTAACCTATCCTAACCTAACCTAACCTATCCTATCTATCCTAACCTAACCTAACCTATCCTAACCCTAACCTAACCTAACCTAACCTAACCTAACCTATCCTAACCTAACCTAACCTAACCTATCCTATCCTATCCTAACCTATCCTAACCTAACCTAACCTATCCTATCCTAACCTAACCTAACCTAACCTATCCTAACCCTACCTAACCTATCCTAACCTATCCTAACCTAACCTAACCTATCCTATCCTAACCTAACCTAACCTAACCTATCCTATCCTAACCTAACCTAACCTAACCTAACCTAACCTATCCTAACCTAACTAACCTAACCAAACCTATCCTAACCTAACCTAACCTAACCTAACCTATCCTATCCTAACCTAACCTAACCTATCCTAACCTAACCTATCCTAACCTAACCTATCTAACCTAACCTAACCAAACCTATCCTAACCTAACCTAACCTAACCTAACCTATCCTATCCTAACCAAACCTATCCTAACCTAACCTAACCTAACCTAACCTATCCTAACCTAACCTAACCTATCCTATCCTAACCTAACTAACCTAACCTATCCTATCCTAACCAAACCTATCCTAACCTAACCTAACCTAACCTAACCTAACCTAACCTATCCTAACCTAACCTATCCTAACCTAACCTAACCAAACCTATCCTAACCTAACCTAACCTAACCTATCCTATCCTAACCAAACCTATCCTAACCTAACCTAACCTAACCTAACCTAACCTATCCTAACCTAACCTAACCTAACCTAACCTATCCTAACCTAACCTAACCTAACCTATCCTAACCTAACCTAACCTAACCTAACCTATCCGAACCTATCCTAACCTAACCTAACCTAACCTAACCTAACATAACCTAACCTAACCTAACATAACCTAACCTAACCCTAACCCTAACCTAACCTAACCTACCTATCCTAACCTAACCTAACCTAACCCTAACCCTAACCTATCCTAACCTAACCTAACCTAACCTAACCTAACCTAACCTAACCTATCCTAACCTAACCCTAACCCTAACCTATCTCCTAACCGAACCTAACCTATCCTATCCTATCCTAACCTAACCTAACCTATCCTAACCCTAACCTAACCTAACCTAACCTAACCTAACCTATCCTATCCTAACCTAACCTAACCTATCCTATCCTATCCTATCCTATCCTAACCTATCCTAACCTAACCTAACCTATCCTATCCTATCCTATCCTAACCTAACCTAACCTAACCTAACCTAACCTATCCTAACCTAACCTAACCAAACCTATCCTAACCTAACCTAACCTAACCTAACCTATCCTATCCTAACCTAACCTATCCTAACCTAACCTATCCTAACCTAACCTAACCAAACCTATCCTAACCTAACCTAACCTAACCTAACCTATCCTATCCTAACCAAACCTATCCTAACCTAACCTAACCTAACCTATCCTAACCTAACCTAACCTATCCTAACCTAACCTAACCTATCCTATCCTAACCAAACCAAACCTATCCTAACCTAACCTAACCTAACCTAACCTATCCTAACCTAACCTAACCTAACCTAACCTAACCTAACCCTAACCCTAACCTATCCTAACCTAACCTAACCTAAGCCAACCTATCCTAACCTGACCTAACCTAACCTAACCTAACCTAACCTAACCCTAACCTATCCTAACCTAACCTAACCTAACCTATCCTACCCTATTCCTAACCTAACCTAACCCTATCCTATCCTATCCTAACCTAACCTATAACCTAACCTATCCTAACCTAACCTAACCTATCCTATCCTATCCTATCCTATCCTAACCTAACCTAACCTATCCTAACCTAACCTAACCTATCCTATCCTATCCTAACCTATCCTAACCTAACCTATCCTATCCTATCCTAACCTAACCTATCCTATCCTATCCTATCCTATCCTAACCTAACCTAACCTAACCTAACCCTAACCTAACCTATCCTAACCTAACCTAACCTAACCTATCCTATCCTAACCCTACCTAACCTAACCTAACCTATCCTAACCCTAACCTAACCTAACCCTAACCTAACCTAACCTAACCTAACCTATCCTAACCTAACCTAACCTAACCTATCCTAACCTAACCTAACCAAACCTATCCTAACCTAACCTAACCTAACCTAACCTAACCTAACCTATCCTAACCTAACCTAACCAAACCTATCCTAACCTATCCTAACCTAACCTAACCTATCCTATCCTAACCCTAACCTAACCTAACCTAACCTAACCTAACCTAACATAACCTATCCTAACCCTAACCTAACCTAACCCTAACCTAACCCTAACCTAACCTAACTATCCTATCCTAACCTAACCTAACCTAACCTAACCTAACCTAACCTAACCAAACCTATCCTAACCTAACCTAACCTAACCTAACCTAACCAAACCTATCCTAACCTATCCTAACCTAACCTAACCTAACCTAACCAAACCTATCCTAACCTAACCTAACCTAACCTAACCTATCCTATCCTAACCAAACCTATCCTAACCTAACCTAACCTAACCTAACCTAACCTATCCTATCCTAACCAAACCTATCCTAACCTAACCTAACCTAACCTAACCTAAACCTATCCTATCCTAACCTAACCTAACCTAACCTAAACTATCCTAACCTAACCTAACCAAACTATCCTATCCTAACCTAACCTAACCTAACCTAACCTAACCTAACCTAACTATCCTATCCTAACCAAACCTATCCTAACCTAACCTAACCTAACCTATCCTAACCTAACCTAACCTAACCTATCCTAACCTAACCTAACCTAACCTATCCGAACCTATCCTAACCTAACCTAACCTAACATAACCTAACCTAACATAACCTAACCTAACATAACCTAACCCTAACCTAACCTATCCTATCCTATCCTAACCTAACCCTAACCCTAACCTATCCTAACCTAACCTAACCTAACCTAACCTAACCTAAGCCAACCTATCCTAACCTGACCTGACCTAACCTAACCCAACCTAACCTAACCTAACCTAACCTAACCCTAACCTATCCTAACCTAACCTAACCTAAGCCAACCTATCCTAACCTGACCTGACCTAACCTAACCCAACCTAACCTAACCTAACCTAACCCTAACCTAACCCTAACCTAACCTATCCTAACCTAACCTATCCTAACCTAATCTAACCTATCCTAACCTAACCTAACCTATCCTAACCCTAACCTAACCTAACCTATCCTATCCTAACCTAACCTAACCTAACCTAACCTAACCTAACCAAACCTATCCTAACCTAACCTAACTACCTAACCTAACCAAACCTATCCTAACCTAACCTAACCTAACCTAACCAAACCTATCCTAACCTAACCTAACCTAACCTAACCTATCCTATCCTAACCAAACCTATCCTAACCTAACCTAACCTAACCTAACCTAACCTATCCTATCCTAACCAAACCTATCCTAACCTAACCTAACCTAA
>NC_089521.1:35619291-35664866 GCF_963924715.1 Thunnus thynnus
TAACCTAACCTAACCTAAGCCAACCTATCCTAACCTGACCTGACCTAACCTAACCCCAACCTAACCTAACCTAACCTAACCTAACCCTAACCTATCCTAACCTAACCTAACCTAAGCCAACCTATCCTAACCTGACCTGACCTAACCTAACCCAACCTAACCTAACCTAACCTAACCTAACCTAACCCTAACCTAACCTATCCTAACCTAACCTATCCTAACCTAATCTAACCTATCCTAACCTAACCTAACCTATCCTAACCCTAACCTAACCTAACCTATCCTATCCTAACCTAACCTAACCTAACCTAACCTAACCTAACCAAACCTATCCTAACCTAACCTAACCTAACCTAACCAAACCTATCCTAACCTAACCTAACCTAACCTAACCAAACCTATCCTAACCTAACCTAACCTAACCTAACCTATCCTATCCTAACCAAACCTATCCTAACCTAACCTAACCTAACCTAACCTAACCTATCCTATCCTAACCAAACCTATCCTAACCTAACCTAACCTAACCTAACCTAACCTATCCTATCCTAACCTAACCTAACCTAACCTAAACTATCCTAACCTAACCTAACCAAACCTATCCTATCCTAACCTAACCTAACCTAACCTAACCTAACCTAACCTATCCTATCCTAACCAAACCTATCCTAACCTAACCTAACCTAACCTATCCTAACCTAACCTAACCTAACCTATCCTAACCTAACCTAACCTAACCTATCCGAACCTATCCTAACCTAACCTAACCTAACATAACCTAACCTAACATAACCTAACCTAACATAACCTAACCCTAACCTAACCTATCCTATCCTATCCTAACCTAACCCTAACCCTAACCTATCCTAACCTAACCTAACCTAACCTAACCTAAGCCAACCTATCCTAACCTGACCTGACCTAACCTAACCCAACCTAACCTAACCTAACCTAACCTAACCCTAACCTATCCTAACCTAACCTAACCTAACCTAACCTATCCTAACCTAACCTAACCTATCCTATCCTATCCTATCCTAACCTAACCTAACCTAACCTAACCTATCCTAACCTAACCTATCCTAACCTAACCTAACCAAACCTATCCTAACCTAACCTAACCTAACCTATCCTATCCTAACCAAACCTATCCTAACCTAACCTAACCTAACCTAACCTATCCTAACCTAACCTAACCTAACCTAACCTATCCTAACCTAACCTAACCTAACCTATCCTAACCTAACCTAACCTAACCTAACCTATCCGAACCTATCCTAACCTAACCTAACCTAACCTAACATAACCTAACCTAACCTAACATAACCTAACCCTAACCCTAACCTAACCTAACCTAACCTATCCTAACCTAACCTAACCTAACCCTAACCCTAACCTATCCTAACCTAACCTAACCTAACCTAACCTAACCTAACCTAACCTATCCTATCCTATCCTAACCTAACCTAACCTATCCTAACCCTAACCTAACCTAACCTAACCTAACCTAACCTATCCTAACCTAACCTAACCTATCCTATCCTATCCTATCCTATCCTAACCTATCCTAACCTAACCTAACCTATCCTATCCTATCCTATCCTAACCTAACCTAACCTAACCTAACCTATCCTAACCTAACCTAACCAAACCTATCCTAACCTAACCTAACCTAACCTAACCTAACCTAACCTATCCTATCCTAACCAAACCTATCCTAACCTAACCTAACCTAACCTAACCTAACCTATCCTATCCTAACCTAACCTAACCTAACCTAAACTATCCTAACCTAACCTAACCAAACCTATCCTATCCTAACCTAACCTAACCTAACCTAACCTAACCTAACCTATCCTATCCTAACCAAACCTATCCTAACCTAACCTAACCTAACCTATCCTAACCTAACCTAACCTAACCTATCCTAACCTAACCTAACCTAACCTATCCGAACCTATCCTAACCTAACCTAACCTAACATAACCTAACCTAACATAACCTAACCTAACATAACCTAACCCTAACCTAACCTATCCTATCCTATCCTAACCTAACCCTAACCCTAACCTATCCTAACCTAACCTAACCTAACCTAACCTAACCTAAGCCAACCTATCCTAACCTGACCTGACCTAACCTAACCCAACCTAACCTAACCTAACCTAACCTAACCCTAACCTATCCTAACCTAACCTAACCTAAGCCAACCTATCCTAACCTGACCTGACCTAACCTAACCCAACCTAACCTAACCTAACCTAACCTAACCTAACCCTAACCTAACCTATCCTAACCTAACCTATCCTAACCTAACCTAACCTATCCTAACCTAACCTAACCTATCCTAACCCTAACCTAACCTAACCTATCCTATCCTAACCTAACCTAACCTAACCTAACCTAACCTAACCAAACCTATCCTAACCTAACCTAACCTAACCTAACCAAACCTATCCTAACCTAACCTAACCTAACCTAACCAAACCTATCCTAACCTAACCTAACCTAACCTAACCTATCCTATCCTAACCAAACCTATCCTAACCTAACCTAACCTAACCTAACCTAACCTATCCTATCCTAACCAAACCTATCCTAACCTAACCTAACCTAACCTAACCTAACCTATCCTATCCTAACCTAACCTAACCTAACCTAAACTATCCTAACCTAACCTAACCAAACCTATCCTATCCTAACCTAACCTAACCTAACCTAACCTAACCTAACCTATCCTATCCTAACCAAACCTATCCTAACCTAACCTAACCTAACCTATCCTAACCTAACCTAACCTAACCTATCCTAACCTAACCTAACCTAACCTATCCGAACCTATCCTAACCTAACCTAACCTAACATAACCTAACCTAACATAACCTAACCTAACATAACCTAACCCTAACCTAACCTATCCTATCCTATCCTAACCTAACCCTAACCCTAACCTATCCTAACCTAACCTAACCTAACCTAACCTAACCTAAGCCAACCTATCCTAACCTGACCTGACCTAACCTAACCCAACCTAACCTAACCTAACCTAACCTAACCCTAACCTATCCTAACCTAACCTAACCTAACCTAACCTATCCTAACCTAACCTAACCTATCCTATCCTATCCTATCCTAACCTAACCTAACCTAACCTAACCTATCCTAACCTAACCTATCCTAACCTAACCTAACCAAACCTATCCTAACCTAACCTAACCTAACCTATCCTATCCTAACCAAACCTATCCTAACCTAACCTAACCTAACCTAACCTATCCTAACCTAACCTAACCTAACCTAACCTATCCTAACCTAACCTAACCTAACCTATCCTAACCTAACCTAACCTAACCTAACCTATCCGAACCTATCCTAACCTAACCTAACCTAACCTAACATAACCTAACCTAACCTAACATAACCTAACCCTAACCCTAACCTAACCTAACCTAACCTATCCTAACCTAACCTAACCTAACCCTAACCCTAACCTATCCTAACCTAACCTAACCTAACCTAACCTAACCTAACCTAACCTAACCTATCCTATCCTATCCTAACCTAACCTAACCTATCCTAACCCTAACCTAACCTAACCTAACCTAACCTAACCTATCCTAACCTAACCTAACCTATCCTATCCTATCCTATCCTATCCTAACCTATCCTAACCTAACCTAACCTATCCTATCCTATCCTATCCTAACCTAACCTAACCTAACCTAACCTAACCTATCCTAACCTAACCTAACCAAACCTATCCTAACCTAACCTAACCTAACCTAACCTATCCTATCCTAACCTAACCTATCCTAACCTAACCTATCCTAACCTAACCTAACCAAACCTATCCTAACCTAACCTAACCTAACCTAACCTAACCTAACCTATCCTATCCTAACCAAACCTATCCTAACCTAACCTAACCTAACCTAACCTATCCTAACCTAACCTAACCTATCCTAACCTAACCTAACCTATCCTATCCTAACCAAACCTATCCTAACCTAACCTAACCTAACCTAACCTATCCTAACCTAACCTAACCTAACCTAACCTAACCCTAACCCTAACCTATCCTAACCTAACCTAACCTAAGCCAACCTATCCTAACCTGACCTAACCTGACCTAACCTAACCTAACCTAACCTAACCCTAACCTATCCTAACCTAACCTAACCTAACCTATCCTACCCTATCCTAACCTAACCTAACCCTATCCTATCCTATCCTAACCTAACCTAACCTAACCTATCCTAACCTAACCTAACCTATCCTATCCTATCCTATCCTAACCTAACCTAACCTATCCTAACCTAACCTAACCTATCCTATCCTATCCTAACCTATCCTAACCTAACCTATCCTATCCTATCCTAACCTAACCTATCCTATCCTATCCTATCCTATCCTAACCTAACCTAACCTAACCTAACCCTAACCTAACCTATCCTAACCTATCCTAACCTAACCTAACCTAACCTATCCTATCCTAACCCTAACCTAACCTAACCTAACCTAACCTAACCTAACCTAACCTATCCTAACCCTAACCTAACCTAACCCTAACCTAACCTAACCTAACCTAACCTATCCTAACCTAACCTAACCTAACCTAACCTATCCTAACCTAACCTAACCAAACCTATCCTAACCTAACCTAACCTAACCTAACCTAACCTATCCTAACCTAACCTAACCAAACCTATCCTAACCTATCCTAACCTAACCTAACCTATCCTATCCTAACCCTAACCTAACCTAACCTAACCTAACATAACCTATCCTAACCCTAACCTAACCTAACCCTAACCTAACCCTAACCTAACCTAACCTATCCTATCCTAACCTAACCTAACCTAACCTAACCTAACCTAACCAAACCTATCCTAACCTAACCTAACCTAACCTAACCAAACCTATCCTAACCTATCCTAACCTAACCTAACCTAACCTAACCTAACCAAACCTATCCTAACCTAACCTAACCTAACCTAACCTATCCTATCCTAACCAAACCTATCCTAACCTAACCTAACCTAACCTAACCTATCCTATCCTAACCAAACCTATCCTAACCTAACCTAACCTAACCTAACCTAACCTATCCTATCCTAACCTAACCTAACCTAACCTAAACTATCCTAACCTAACCTAACCAAACCTATCCTATCCTAACCTAACCTAACCTAACCTAACCTAACCTAACCTATCCTATCCTAACCAAACCTATCCTAACCTAACCTAACCTAACCTATCCTAACCTAACCTAACCTAACCTATCCTAACCTAACCTAACCTAACCTATCCGAACCTATCCTAACCTAACCTAACCTAACATAACCTAACCTAACATAACCTAACCTAACATAACCTAACCCTAACCTAACCTATCCTATCCTATCCTAACCTAACCCTAACCCTAACCTATCCTAACCTAACCTAACCTAACCTAACCTAACCTAAGCCAACCTATCCTAACCTGACCTGACCTAACCTAACCCAACCTAACCTAACCTAACCTAACCTAACCTAACCCTAACCTATCCTAACCTAACCTAACCTAACCTATCCTAACCTAACCTAACCTAACCTAACCTAACCTAAACTAACCTATCCTAACCTAACCTAACCTATCCTAACCCTAACCTAACCTAACCTATCCTAACCTAACCTATCCTAACCTAACCTAACCTAACCTAACCTAACCTAACCTATCCTAACCTAACCTAACCTATCCTAACCCTAACCTAACCTAACCTATCCTAACCTAACCTAACCTATCCTAACCTAACCTAACCTAACCTAACATAACTTTAGCTCGGCTGTGTGAAGATAGAGATCCAGTGGATCCTTTAACAGTCTGAACAGTATGAAGCTCGGCTGTGTGACGATAGTGATCCAGTGGATCCTTGAACAGTCTGAACAGACGTTTTCTTCTCCATGTTCTACTGTTTCATTGGAGGAAAGTAATATTGAGCATTTAAAGAGAGAAAATCTATCAGGAAAGCATTCAAAGCTCATCTAGCGAGAACTGAACCTGAGCTTTTCTCTCCTCTTAATGCTGCTTTATGGATTATTGATTTTTGATTTGCTGGCCGCTGTGGCCGAAGCTCTTTTTATCAGAGCCATTACCTCCTTAACGATCAGAGACAAAAAGTTAATTATGTAATTATGGAGCCAATAAGTGACTTGTCTGCTTTGCTTTGCTCTGCTGGGGCTCAAACACGATCTCCTGTGTGCTCAGCAGCAGCAGCAGCGGCGGCGGCAAGGCGGCGAGGTGGCGAGGTGGCGGGGCAGCGAGGCGGTGAGGCGGCGAGGTGGCGAGGCGGCGGGGCGGTGAGGTGGTGAGGCAGCGAGGCAGTGAGGTGGCGAGGTGGCGGGGCAGCGAGGCGGTGAGGCGGCGAGGTGGTGAGGCAGCGAGGCAGTGAGGTGGCGAGGCGGCGGGGCAGCAGATTAACACTCAGAGAGGTCGACACTGAATTGAATTCTCCGACTTGCGGGTGTCTGGGAAGCCATTAAGTAATCACAACATCACCCCTTTCCAATCAATCCACTCTGTGTGTGAGTGTGTGTGTGTGTGTGTGTGAGTGTGTGTGTGTGTGTGTGTGTGTATGTGTGTGTGTGTGTGTGTGTGTGTGTGTGTGTGTGTGTGTGTGTGTGTTTATTGACTGTGAAAGCAAACAAACACTAAAACTGATCCCTAAAATCAATGAATTAAAGGCTCTTCAACAAAATAAGAAACTGGCAGTGTGAACGAACATTTTCTATGACCGGAGGAGGAAGAGGATAAAGAGGAGGAAGAGCAGGAGGATGAAGAGGAGGAAGAGCAGGAGGATGAAGAGGAGGAAGAGCAGGAGGATAAAGAGGAGGAAGAGCAGGAGGATGAAGAGGAGGATTATGGGTGATTCTCTGGAGGTAAACAGTACTTGTGTGTGGTTTGTGGGGCGTCGAGTAATTGGAGGTCGACTGGTCAAATGTCCGGGTTCAATGAGAGCCCCCCCCCCCCTCCCACACACACACACACGCACACACGCACACGCACACACATACACACGCACACACACACACACACACACACACGCACACACATACACACACACTCACCACTCACCGATCTGACGTTGACGTCGGCACCGGAGCAAAGCATCATGTCCACCGCCTCCTGGCGGCCCTGCTTCGCTGCCCAGTGAAGCGCCGTCTGAAAACACACACACAAACACACACATGAACACACACACACACACGCGAACATGAACACACACACACACACACACGAACATGAACACACACACACACACACACACGAACATGAACACACACACACACACACACGAACATGAACACACACACACACACACACACACACACACACACGAACATGAACACACACACACACTCTCTCTCTTTGTGCATCACTGACTGAAAACTGATCGATGATTCGAAGCTGATCTGCGTTATTGATTCATCTGTAAATTATTGTCTTTGATCCGTGATTAATCGTTTTAGGAGCTGGAACCTGAAAATATTTCACATTTTTCTTAAAAAGCATAAATCAAACATTGTTGATGTTTTTCTGTCAAATTACTTCTCAGTTATCAAAAACAAACCGATCATCTCATCTCATCAATATAGTCGATTAATCGTCCAAAACACAAAGAAAGTCTGTAAAAACAAACAAAAACAGACATTTATCACATCTGAGAAGCTGGAAATATTTAACATTTTTAAATTTTAAAGAAACAAAACTGTAAATCTACACTATTATAACACTATTGATCATTTTTTTCTGAACGATTAATCGATTAATCAACCACTTTAATAACGTGCTCAGTGTCAGCTGCTGGTTTATTTCTTCTTCTCTGTATTTGAATATTTGCATCCACGTCTGGAAGTTAAACATTCAGTCAGACTGAAGTCAGATTTAAATATTTTGGATCATTCAGACCAGAAACAAACAGAGAAATAAAGTCCAGCTCTGAGGAGGATTCATGCTTAATTACTGTGAACAGGTTTGTTGACTTAATTGATAAAGGACATTGATCCAGTCGGCATGTTAGTGGAGGACCAGTTCATTTACTGGCAGCTGCTTCATTCACAAAGCTTTCTGATGTTTGCTTCATTTATTATCTTTGAAACGACGATCTGATCCCTAAAGATGCTCATATTGTGTGTCTGATCATGTGATCCCAGCAGCTCATGAAGCAGACTGACCAGTCCGAGAGGAGGTCATGTGACAGTCGCAGATATTTCAGTGTCACATTTTAATGTCACAAACTGTTCACAAATTCTCCTCGCTGGACTTTGAATCTCCAGGAACCCTGCGAGCCTCGGGAACCCGGGAGCCCCGGTAACCTCGGGAACCCGGGAACCCAGGAACCCCGGGAACCCCGGTAACCTCGGGAACCCCGGGAGCCTCAGGAACCCGGGAGCCCCGGGAGCCCCGGGAGCCTCGGGAGACCGGGAACCCCGGGAGCCTCGGGAACCCCAGGAGCCCTGGAGCCCCGGGAGCCCCGGGAGACCGGGAGACCGGGAGCCCTGGAACCCCGGTAACCTCGGGAACCCCAGGAGCCTCGGGAACCCGGGAGCCCCGGGAGCCCTGGGAGCCTCGGGAACCCGGGAGCCCCGGGAGCCTCGGGAACCCCGGGAGCCCCGGGAGCCTCGGGAACCCCGGGAATCCAGGAACCCGGGAGCCCAGGAACCCTGGGAGCCTCGGGAGCCTCGGGAGCCTCGGAACCCCGGGAGCCTCGGGAGCCCCGGGAACCCCGGGAATCCAGGAACCCGGGAGCCCAGGAACCCTGGGAGCCCGGGAGCCTCGGGAGCCCCGGGAACCCCGGGAGCCTCGGGAACCCCGGGAGCCTCGGGAACCCCGGGAGACCGGGAGACCGGGAGCCCTGGTTTGCTCCACATTATTTTTCTCTACATCATTTTTATGAATTATAAATGAGTTGTAAATGAGTAGCAGTGACGCTAACAGGTCCACCGTCCTGTTTGTCTGCTTGATGACTTTAATAGTTTTAGTTTCTATTGAACTTATTCGTTGTAACGTTTGATCAAACTGAGGGACGGCTCGTGTTTTTCCATCATAGGAATCATCATTTGTTTTAATAATCCATTGATCAGTGTATGATGGTATCATCCACATAAAAAAGGAGAAAATAAGTGTTATTCATGTACAGAGTAAATAGCAGGGAGCCTAATATTGATCCTTGGGGGACACCTTCATCAATAGTTGGAGGGCTCAGTTTGAAACTGTCCTCAACAGTTTGAACTCCAGCAGATATGATTTGAAGAAGCTATTAGCATCAACACTCACAGAAAGCAGCTTATTTCACTGATACTTTAACAACACAGTCAGAGTGAAGCTGTTCAACTTACAAACTGGAAGAATCCCAGCGACGCCACGAAAACATGCAGAAAGTAAACAAACAGGAACTTTAGTTCTCTCAACATAATGATGAACAAATAAAATCACATGAATCCATCCTCAGAGGTTTGTTTCATTTAAATGTAAAGTTCATAAAGCAAACAAAAAGCTCTGATCACTTATTATTATTACAGTCTGGCTTTAATGTGTTAACATTCATCCATTCACACCTTCACTCCTGTTAACAGTAAACAGGCTGTCACACCGAACTGGAACCGCGGCGCAACAGTTGAACTACTTCAAGGAGAAATTCATACATAGTGACTTTAATCTGCAGCTATTTTGGAACAGTGAGGCAATTATAAAATAAATCTTCAGGTTTGCCTTCAGTCAAAGTGGATAATGTTCTTTTGATAACGGCTCTGTTTCCTGAGGAAGAGCTGCTTGCACACTAATCCAACTAAAACCCCTCATGTAGTGTCTTGCTCAACACTTGCGTCTGGTTCACACTCAGCCAACCCTTTGCTGAAAGAAAGGTTTCCATTCGTACTGCTGAATCACCAGCTGACTGGACGGCAGCTAATGTTTGTCCTCTTTTTAAGGGAGGTGACCAGGCTGACTTTAACTGCTTTGGGCCGATTTTACCTTGCTGATCTAAGCTTTTAGAGAAACTTGTCAACAAGGAGCACAACATTTTGTGTAGTGTACAGTCAGGTTTCCGTCCAGGCTGCGGAACATCTGCACTGGAGGCTGAGCGATGTTACGCTGCAACATCAACTCCAGGAGCAAGAAGGAAGTGAAGCGGGTGTAAAGGACTCGACAGAAAAACAAATACAAGCTGCCCCGTTGGAAGTATAACGGAAGTATAACGCACCGTTTCTGTTCCTGACTGGTTGTCTGGAGGAACAGGAGGAGACGGAGACGTCTGGCTAGCAGCGTTTATTTATTTAGACTAGTTACAGCTGAACGCGGCAGCAGCTACTGTTTGTTTGAAGTATGAATATAAGTTATTATTTGCAGTTTATCTTTACGTCATGTCATTTTTATTTTTGCATGAAGTATTGATTTTACGTTTGGTTTCCTGTTGACTGAGTGAACAATCATCAATCATCAATCTAATCTATGAATGTATTGAACTGAGAAGTGATTTTGCATCGTGAGGTTTCCACAGTCACTATTTATTTATGTCTCATATATAAATATAATAAATATGTTTATCAGTTTGCTGCTGTGACTCTCGTCTCTCCTGCTGCTTCTGTAAACTGCATCAAACAAACTGAACGTTGTTTTCTGCTGTTTAATGACGTCGCTCTGATGCTCATCGACACCCGCCGGCGTGAAAACCAAGCAGGACTCTGTCATCAGTAGAGAGCGGACACAGACTGACCGCAGAGAGAGAGGGGGGGGGGGCTGGAACAGCAACAGCTTTCATTAGAAGGTGCTAACTGACCCCCCCCCACCACCATCACCACCTCCTCACCCAGCTCTGCTCTGTCCCTACGTGACACACACACACACACACACACACACACACACACACACACACACACTGTCTGTGGCGACAGGAAAGTTAAGGCATGAAGCACTTAGATAAAATAAAAATGAAAGGTCTCATACAAACAGGGAAGCTCCTGCTTGCTTCTATGTTCTGAGTGATGGAGGAGTGATCCATGCAGCTAGTGGGGGGGTGGGGGGGGAGTCCATACAGCTTGGGGGGCAACAAAAACACAATCACACATCTGAATCAGGACGAACACTCTTCATTCTCTTATTTCCTCCTCTTCAGTTAAACTGTGAAACCAGCTCGTCTCAAACATTTAAGATCTTCTGGCTGACTGGAGGAGATTATCAGTCCCTCCCATCAGCCGAGCAGCCGGGCAGCTTCCCTCCAGGCCGGCAGCGAGCGTTTGCTCAGATATTAATTAGCATGTAATTACAATATCATTACCTCCCCCATCGTCTGGCTGCTGGAGTCACACGCCTGCCTAATGAGCAGCATCCTACATCCTGCTAATGTAACCCAACGCCTGCAGAAACAACAGACAGATGATAAAAATAACCCGCCGGTGTTTTGTGTATGTAGGACGATGTTCAGCTGCACACCTGTCAGACCGTGTGAAGGGAGGCAGCACGCCACGCACAGCAACGCCGCCTTACTGCTGGTTTGTAAACAAAACTGCCAGAAAATTAGACGTCCGAGTGAATCCCATTTACATCAACACACACACACACACACACACACACGGCTCTGATATCAGCAGCCTATTGATATGTTGTGTCGTTGTGTTGTGTGTTCGGATGCTTTGTGTTAAACTCACCCCCTGTATCAGCAGCAACATTCATCACATGAGGTCGTCAGACAGTCAGAGAGAGAAACAAACAGTGAATACTTTAGTTTCTCTCTTCTAGTGAATCAACCTGTTTATCTTACAGATGTTTCTGATCGGTTCCCTGCAGGATCAATACTGAGTCCACATGTTCAAAGCAACGGCAACACTTCTGGATCAAACTGTGACACATTTGCATAGTTTTCACACAGAAAGCATTCAGTGACTACAGCCTTCACATGTCCTCAATACGTTTGACATGTTTACATCCTCACTTATAAACTCTTCAGTTTAACACGTATTCACACTGAAATACATCTAAACACAAGACGAAAGCTTCCTGCTGCGTTTCTATGACTCGTTCCTGTAGATACACTGTAGTACGTTCTATAGAGAGCTACACATCTGACTGTATTTACACTATATACACATTTATACACTATCAACCATTAAACTACATCAACACTATATACACATTTATACACTATCAACCATTAAACTACATCAACACAATATACACATTTATACACTATCAACCATTAAACTACATAAACACAATATACACATTTATACACTATCAACCATTAAACTACATAAACACAATATACACATTTATACACTATCAACCATTAAACTACATATGAACACAATATACACATTTATACACTATCAACCATTAAACTACATCAACACAATATACACATTTATACACTATCAACTATTAAACTACATATAAACACAATATACACATTTATACACTATCAACCATTAAACTACATCAACACAATATACACATTTATACACTATCAACCATTAAACTACATCAACACAATATACACATTTATACACTATCAACCATTAAACTATATAAACACAATAAAACAGTGATGTAATAAAGATCCTCGTGTGCTGCCTGTTTTTAGTGAGTTGTTGTGTTTTGTGAGTAAAATGAGCTGCCATGTTGGTAAAGTTCAGTTTGTGACTCAGTGTTGAACCAAACAGGAAACCAATCAGAAAAAAACACTCTATTAATAATGTAAATACTTCAAGTAAAAGTTCAACATTTTGTTTGTGAAATAGTTTCAGCAGCTTACAGATTAATCAACCAGATACAGCATTTTATTTATTAATAAGGTCCTAAATTAATCTCAGCAAAAGGGAAACACATTAAAAACAAAAAGCTTCATAAAGTTGCTAAATGGCTGAGTGACTCCTGTCTTACCATGAATACAAAAAACAGTGATGATTTATTTTGCTAATAAACAAAAATAAACCGTGAATCCACAGCTTAGTGTTAATGGACAAATAATCAAAAACATTAATGAGGTTAAATATTTCGGTATAACTTTGGTATTAAAAAGATAAATAAAAAACTGAAATAAAACATGGTTAAATTTAGACACATTAGGAACTCATTAATAATAGAAGCATCAAAAACATTTTTGCATGCTATGATTTTTTCACATTTCCATTATTGTGTATCCTGCTGGTCTCAGGCCAGTAAGACTGGGCTGAAACCAACATATTGTCCAGATACAGTCTCTTAACCTCTGAAAATCTGTTTTCAGAGGTTCGATTGGTATTTAAAGTCATTCACAATGCTGCTCCTCCACCACTGAAGAGCTTTTTTCAGCTCCGCTCGCAGCAGACGAGCAGAACCTCTGGATCTGCTCTAAACTCAGACTCCTTCTGCAGCAGAACCTTCACACAACCATCAAACACTGGAATTCACCTCCAGCTGAGCTTAAAATCTGCAGACTTTCATTCTTTTTCCCACAGTGCAAAAAGAAGGATACTGAGCAACCGGTCATGTCAACATTCATTTTACAGTGATTCAGATTTTAAATTGTAATGAATTGCCATTGTGTCGTTGGTATTTATATGTTGATGTGTGTTTTTAAATTTGAAGAATTGTTAGTGTGATAGAGACTATTTCATGGTGTTGCATGTAAATTAATATTTTTATTATCTGGTGATTGTTCTGTGTACCTGCCTAGAGACTGCAGATGGAAATTAATAATAAGGAAATAGAAATTAATGTAGCTAATAGCTAAATCTGTCATATTTCATCTCTTGTTTTTTGTGCATGGTCCATGTTTAATAAAGACTAATAATATTAATAATATTAATAACATGCTAAATATGTATTTTCTTTTCCTGTGAAATTATGTTTGATGACTCATCTTGAACTCAGGGGTGGTTACATACATTTATCCAATCAAATGAGGTCTGTGGTGACGAGCTGACCCCCCATCATATAAACCACACCTGACCGCTTGTTCGCAGGTAAATCACAGGTAACTCGCAGGTAACTCACAGGTAACTCGCAGGTAACTAGTGGCTAACTCACAGGTAACTCGCAGGTAACTGGTGGCTAACTCACAGGTAACTTGCAGGTAATTTGTAGGTAACTCGCCAGTAACTCGCCGGTAACTTGCAGGTAATTTGTAGGTAACTCGCAGGTAACTTGCAGGTAACTTGCAGGAGTGAGAGGTTAGGAGAAGGTCTCAGCTGTAAAAACTTTGTAATCTAACTGAATGTGACTCAGATGCTCTGTCAGTCAAAGATATTCACTCTTAGAAAGAGTAAACTGTTTTTAGACAGCAGCAGCTCCTGTTTGTTGTTTATCTTAATCCATCTTCCTCATCCTCACCTGCTGTCTGGCAGTCAGCAGCTCGTCCAAACTAATAGGATCAACCCCCCCCCCCACTGCGATTCATTCATTTCAGTAAGAAGATTACTGACTCGTTTACAACTCTTTCAAAATCCAATTTCTTTAAGCCAATTGTTTTCTCAGACACGCTCTGATGCTTTCTGTCCAGTTTCACTGACTGAACACAGAGCTGCAGATAAAGCACAGTGAGATATATAATGTGTGTTTTAACCAGGACTGTAACAGCTTACTATCCACCAGGATCTGCTGTAATTTCAGGCCTTTTGTACTTAAAACTGGATTTAAATTAATAATCAATTCATTATCTGTGATATTCAATAAGTGACCAACATACAGTGCTGCTTGAAAGTTTGTGAACCCTTTAGAATTTGCTCTATTTCTGCATAAATATGACCTAAAACATGATCAGATTTCCATTCAAGTCCTAAAACTAGATAAAGAGACATCAGTTAAACAAATGAGACAAAAACCTTAAACTTTTTCATTTATTTATTGAGGAAAATGATCCAATATTACATATTTGTGTGTGTGGCAAAAGTATGTGAACCTCTAGGATTATCATTTCATTTGAAGGGGAAACTAGAGTCGGGTGTTTCAATCAATGGGATGACAATCCAGTGTGAGTCTGGGAGGCTCTGCCTTATTTAAAGAAGAGAAATCTGGGTCTTCACTGTCAAACTCTGAGCTTCACAGGTTTGTGGAAGTGTCAAACAAAGGATATTTCTGAGGACCTTAGAAGAAGAGTTGTTGATGCTCATCAGGCTGGAAAAGGTTACAAAACCATTTCTAAAGAGTTTGGACTCCACCAGTCGACTGTCAGGCAGATCATGTACAAGTTGAAGACATCCAATACCATTGTTACCCTCCCCAGGAGTGGTCGAACAACAAAGATCACACCAAGAGCAGGTGTGTAATAGTCCAGGAGGCCACAACAGACCCCAGGGTAACGTCTAGGAAACTAAAGGTCTCTCTTGCAGTGGCTACAGTCACTGTTAATGAGTCCACCATCAGGAGAACATTGAACATCAATGGTGTTCATGGCAGAGTTGCAAAGAGAAACCCACTAGTCTCCAAACAGAACATTGCTGCCGTCTATGGTTCACTGAAGACCATGTGGAGCCAGAAGGTGATTGGAACAATGTTCTGTGGATGGATGAGACCAAAGTCTAATTTTTCGGCTTGAATGAGAAGCGTTATGTTTGGTGATGAGCAAACACTGCATTCCAGCATAAGAACCTGAACCCATCTGTGAAACATGGTGGTGGTATCATGGTTTGAGCTGCTTTGCTGCCTCTGAACCAGGACAGCTTGCAATCATTGATGGAGCTGTGAGTTCTGAGTCGTACCAGCGAATTCTACACGAAAATGTCAAGATATCCGTCTGTGAACTGAAGCTCAACAGAAAGTGAGTCAAGCAGTGAGACAACAAGCCTAAACACACCAGTCGTTCTACCAAAGAACGGTTAAAGCAGAAGAAAGATAATGTTTTGGAACGGCCGAGTCAAAGTCCTGACCTTCATGTTGTAGAAATGCTGTAGAAGGACCTGAAGCAGACAGTTCATGCAAAGAAGCCCACCAACATCCCTGAGTTGAGACTGTTCTGTGAGGATGAACGGGCTAAAATTCCTCCAAGCTGATGTGCAGAGCTGATAAACAGTTACTGAAAACGTTTGGTTGAAGTTTTTGCTGCAAAAGGGGGTCACACCAGTTACTGAAAGCAAGGGTTCACATGCTTCTGCCTCCCACAAATATGTAAGATTGCATAATTTTCCTCAATAAATAAATGAAAAAGATGAAAACAATTTTAAAAAATTGTCTCATTTCTTCAATTAGGTTCACTTTATCTAGTTTTAGGGCTTGTGTAAATATCTGATCATGTTTTAGGTCATATTTATACAGAAATACGGGTTCACAAACTTTCAAGCAGCTCTGTACATACTGACAGTCTGAGGACAGAGTGTTGTACTGTAAAATCCTTTGGCTTTATGAATACAAGTGAAAACTGACCATAAAATAATGTTTCAGTGTAAATGTAAAGCTTTACTGAACTGAACAGTTTTATACTCACAGTGATGAAATCCTGATGAGGCACAAAAAAAAACAACAACAAAAAAACAAAGAGATTAAAGAGCAACGAGCTTCATTCATTCAGTTCTTATTCTGTCAGTTACACATTTTCTCATTTCTAATTGGCTGATGTCCAGCTGTTCATTTTGGGCACAATGTTCTGTACAATAGTTCAATAACAGTGAATGAATTTATTAACTGACGCTTCTCAAACAGACTGAGAGGCTACAGGTAACATGTCAACAGTTCTGTGAGGCTGTATGAGCTAAATGCTAATGTCAGCATGCTAACATGCTCACAATGACAATACAAGCATGCTAGTACTTAGCAGGCATCTTAGTGTTAGCTATGTCAGCATGCTAATCAGCTCTATGGATGCTAACGTCTGTTTGCATCACTTTGATCAGACTGAAATATCAACAACTATTAGACGGATTCACTCGTTCATGTTCCCCTCAGGATGAAACTTTATAACTTTGATCCTCTGACTTCGCAGCATCGAGGACCGGCAGGTGTGTTGCGCCCAGACGTGAAGGTTTGCAGGGCTGGGGGAGGGCATCGCAGACAGCTCTGACAAAAACCTTAATGTGATGGGAAAAGGGGGTGTCTGCCTGCGAGATACATGGGTGGGACACTTTTCCATCTTGTCCCAGCTTCCTGCGACCTGAGACCCACCATCCTGCTGCCTGAGACCCATCATCCTGATGCCTGAGACCCACCATCCTGCTGCCTGAGACCCATCATCCTGATGCCTGAGACCCACCATCCTGCTGCCTGAGACCCATCATCCTGCTGCCTGAGACCCACCATCCTGCTGCCTGAGACCCATCATCCTGATGCCTGAGACCCACCATCCTGCTGCCTGAGACCCATCATCCTGATGCCTGAGACCCACCATCCTGCTGCCTGAGACCCATCATCCTGATGCCTGAGACCCACCATCCTGCTGCCTGAGACCCATCATCCTGATGCCTGAGACCCACCATCCTGCTGCCTGAGACCCATCATCCTGATGCCTGAGACCCACCATCCCGATGCTTGAGACCCACCATCCCGATGCCTGAGACCCACCATCCCGATGCTTGAGACCCACCATCCCGATGCCTGAGACCCACCATCCCGATGCTTGAGACCCACCATCCCGATGCTTGAGACCCACCATCCTGATGCCTGAGACCCACCATCCCGATGCCTGAGACCCACCATCCTGATGCTTGAGACCCACCATCCTGCTGCCTGAGACCCACCATCCTGATGCCTGAGACCCACCATCCTGATGACTGAGACCCACCATCCTGATGCCTGAGACCCACCATCCTGATGCCTGAGACCCACCATCCTGATGCCTGAGACCCACCATCCCGATGCTTGAGACCCACCATCCCGATGCCTGAGACCCACCATCCCGATGCCTGAGACCCACCATCCTGATGACTGAGACCCACCATCCTGATGCCTGAGACCCACCATCCCGATGCCTGAGACCCACCATCCCGATGCCTGAGACCCACCATCCCGATGCCTGAGACCCACCATCCCGATGCCTGAGACCCACCATCCTGATGCCTGAGACCCACCGTCCTGATGCCTGAGACCCACCGTCCTGATGCCTGAGACCCACCATCCCGATGCCTGAGACCCACCATCCCGATGCCTGAGACCCACCATCCCGATGCCTGAGACCCACCATCCTGATGCCTTTTTAAACAAAAATTCTAAATCCTTACTGGTTTCTGGTTCTGTAATTTGAGACTTTGCTGGTCTTATGTGTGAGAGCAGCAAAGGGGTTTTGTCAGACAAAACAAAACATTTAATGACATCAGCTTTAGCTCTAGAGAAATGTGACAGACATTTATTCACTGACCAAAACGAAGAATTGATTAATTGAAAATGAATGATAAATGAATCAATAATAATAATAATTGTTAGTTGCAGCTGTAATTGAGCTGTCGTCTGTAGTTAACCTTCAGGAAGATGTTTCAGAGATAAAACAGCTGGTGTTCCTAACATACCTTCTTCAACACGAGGCCGGGATCCTGAGCCAGCAGCCGGCGCTGAGCCGCCATGTTCCCCAGAGCTGAGCTCCTCCACCAGGCCTTCTCCAGAGGATCCAGCTGCACCCTGTGGAACAGGGACTGGGGGGTGGGGGGGTGAGGAGGGTGAGAGGAAGGTGAGGAGGGTGAGCAGAGTGTTGTATTTTAGACTATAATGTTCTTCTAACTGTGTCAGCAGTTTGTCTCTTTGTCTCCATACAGACGATTTTCTCAGATCTGACTGTGAAACACTGAACACATTTATCTGAACTTCATGATCAGAGTTTCATCCATTCAGTTCACATTTAGAAAGTCTGGAGGAGTTACACGATTCAGTTATTTTATCACGTCCATCTGAACCAACAGGAAGTCAGCCGGCTTGGCCAGCGGACGGCTCTACTGAGCGTGCTCTATGAGCCCAAAATGGTGGAAGCAGTGTCCTCCTGAATAGATTCATGGTGGAGGTTTGTGTGGTTCAGGATGTCTCGGCTCATTATTTACGGACTACAGCTGTGTCCTCCATGAAGAACAAACAACAAACTCTCAGCCTCCAGGTGTGTTCATGTAAAACTGTGAAACAGATTTTCAGTGGAGCATTCCTTTAATATCCCCTCATGTTGCATCATGTGCGGGTTTTTCCGCCATGAGCCGGCGTCCTGGATGTCCTCTGCAGGGCGGGGGTCCTTGCGGGGGTCCTGATGCCATTAGTGGTGTTTATTGTCCAGCAGGACGCTGTGAAGCAGGAAGCTGTCTTTAATCAGAGGCCTGCCGGGTCGCCCTCACTGTTTACCTGATACCTCCACCTTAATTACACACCTCCACCTGTCACAGAGGGAGGCTGTCCTTCAGCCTGACACACACACACACACAACTAAACACACACACACACACACACACACACACACACACACACACACACAACTAAACACACACACACAGCAGAGAGCAGTCCTCCTGAAAAACACTGTTAAAAGAAAAATACCAAACATTCACCTGCCAGGTGTAACACAGAAATCTGGAATTCATTATTTGATGTTTGGATAATAATAACATTTTAACTTTAACACTTTACTTTAACCTAGTCCATTTTTTAAATGGACTAATCAATATACAGATGCTGATGGCTCTCCACTGTTTGGCAAACACACACAAACACACAAACAAACACACACTCACACATGCACTAAACTTATTTTGTTCATCATGAACTCACCATGACAGAAGAAGCAGCGACGCTCCTCGTATCGTCCTCCTCGCTCTGCAAAACAACATCAGTTTCAATCAGATCAACCTCAAATTTTAACTGAATTTTCAGAAAATATTCAGTATAAAATGTAATAAATGTTTGTTTCCATCCACTGCTGTTGTTGATAAACAGCAGATAAACAGCAGGTGGCGCTAATTCTCCAGTCGGTGCCATTAAACCGTTGCAGAGGACGTCATCAAAAGAGCAACAGTCAAAGCTCAAAGATGGAAAACCAAACACGTGGAAACAATGTGGAAATATGATATTTCTGTTAGTTTCATGAACTGATTTGAAGGTTACAGTCTCCTCATCGCTCCACGCCAATCTGAAGTTTTCAGCTTTCAGCTCTACGTGAAAACCTAAAAGAATTCAACTTCTTTTAAATATGCGGCATAAAACCAAACACTGAAATTAGTTTCAGTTGGTTTTTTTCTGAATTGACTGACAGAAAAATCACACAAAGTGTCGGTTAATTTGGATTAATTACTGAATCCTCTGTTTCCCTCAAAATAGTTTTCTCCTTGAAATTTTGTGACTTTTTTATTATGACATTTTCCAAGAAACATTATGATTTATTTCTCCTTCTTTCCTGAAATATTATGATTTTTTGTCTTGTAATATTGACTTTCTTCTGGAATTCTGGGATGTTTTTTCCTCTAACTTTAATACTGCGTTGCATAAATTGAGTTGATTGATTCAATGAATAAATCTGCTCTGACTGAATCGTACGTCTGTGAGGACATAAAGGAATAATTATCTATGTTGTGTAATTGTTTGTACAGTGAGTGATGATATAAGATTTCTGCAGACTGAGAGTGAAACTCCCTGAAGGAGTGATAAAATATAACGGATCCATTCAATCCCTAAAAGACTGCTAGACTTCTCAAAGGCCAACTAAAGCACACTTCAGAGGACTCTGTGCTTTCATCTCTCCACCTGACATCTTTATTTACTGTCTTCTCTCTGGTTAATGAGCACTGTTCCATTGTCTGGTTTATTTTTTCATTTCCAGCAGCCGATACATGAATAAATCTGTTTCATGTTTCCTGTCTGAGTCGTCGTCAAGCCTCTTCAAATCTCTGTGATTTTACTCAACAGGAGAAAATAAAAAGTGCAGCAGGAGGACCAAAACAGGTCTGAAGACTCCTGATGAAGTGATGAGGACTTATTTAAGAGGTCTGAGTTCTGCGGGTGACTTTCATTCACAGAAATGTTCCCAAACAGTGAAAAGAAGATCATAAATCAGCAGACATATTTATCAGCGTCAGTATCGTATTAGAGGAGCTGAAACTGTTAGAAAACATGAATTCATCAGAGCAGCTGACAGAAATAAAGAGGGACGCTTCAACATGAAGTTAAAAAACATCTTCTAAAGCAAATCGCTCAATGACTGATATGAGAGGCGTCATGTGACCGTCAGAGATATTACAGGAGAGAATATTACAGCCAACAGTAGCTGATGTTACACTGCAGAGAGACACCGAGCAGCTGTTCACTACTGACACAAACATCTGGCAGCAGGACGATGATGTTAAGTTTGTTTTGGGTTTATATTTTATTTTATTTGTACTTAATCAACAATGTGTTCAGAGTTTCTTGTGAGAAGCTCATCATCCTCATCAGGTGACAACAAAGACTGAGGCTTTATGGGTAATGATGTCTCAGCAGGACGCGGTGCGGTGGAAACTCCCGGTGTTATGATGGACACGTCCTCGCTGTGTGAGGCGGACAGACGCATGAATCTCAGAGGAACCTCCCTCATTATTAATCTCACATCATTAATAAACTGAAGGAGTTCAACTGTAGGTGAACGAAACGTAAGAAAAGACATGAAGAATAAATAATAGTGATAACGATGATAAATTATTATCAGCTTGTGAGGAACTGATGAACCATGACTACAACATAAATCACTCAATGATAACTGGGAATTAAAGCATTAATTATAATTATAATTATAATTATAATGAGTAATTATATGATTTTAAATGTGTTTTATTAGTTTGTTGTTTTATTAATAATTATTAGTGTATGATCACTCAGGATATTCACTTTATTTAGATTTAGTTTCATTATTTTCTTGTTTAACATATTCAGTTAATTTAACTAACATTATATTTGTTTTATAAAGGACCAGCATGCACCTGGAGGGTCTGTGGTGTTTCATCAGAGAGACAGCAGGAGCAAGATTTATTTCTTCTATGTTTGATATATAAGCTTCAAGAAGACACAAAGTTTAACAGATGTCTTTCATGGACGTTTGGTTTAAGTTTGATTTTGATTATTGATTAGTGGTCACTTCAGGGAGTTTTGATCATTTTCAGCATCAACATTTTAATTTGCTCCAAAACTAATTTTTGTTTTTAAAAGACAAAAACAAAAACATTGAAGGAATTTTACACGTCAGTCAGAAAACTGACGTTTACAACATGTATGATGTCATCTGAGGCTCTGGAGGAGAAAATAACCCTGACGATGTCATATGATGTCATCAGACTGGGCTGGGATATCTGCATTATGGGAAATGTAGGATCCAGCGTAGGGTCCAAAATTAACTTTTTGCCAGTAGCACATAAACGAGAGAAATATTATTACCGGCTATCACTAAAAATAATTACCTCAAGTTTTTAGTATGTAAATTAATCTTTAAATATGAATAGATAACATTGGATTCGTTTTACAATCCTATATTGTAATTGTCGATCACTGGGGTCATCGGGTGTTTACAGGCCCCCCAAATTATAACCAGCAGCAACAGAACTTCAGGAGGATCAGTCGAGTCCAGGTTTCTTCTTCATAACCAGCAGTAGGAGCAGGGGTAGAAACTTCACTGGGGTCATCTGGTGGGCAGCCTCCTTCCTTGGTTGATAGGCCCACGACACCTCCAGAGGGCTCATCAGTGATACCTAGTGTCCCAGGTGCACAGCCCCCCACTTCTGCCTCTCCTGCTGGCTGATGGACATGTTGCCACCCAGTTCTTGCCTTTCTTTTCAGCCAGAGCCAGTTGCTGTTTCACTCGGCAGCCTCTGCCAGTGATTTGATAGCCTGTCAGAGGGCCTGTCTTCAGACTCCAATCCCTTTCAGCAGCCTGGTGGTTGACATAGCCACGAAACCCCTGCAGCCGACCCCCACAGGGAGCACCTGTGTTTTCCAGCCCTTTTATTCTGCTTCAGTTGCTAGATCGGAGTACTTCAGCTTTTTGCGTTCATATGCTTCACCAACTGCATCCTCCCGTGGCACCGTCAGTTCTATGATGAACAGGGCCTTTTGTGAGGCTGACCACAGGATCTTTATCTTCCAATCCTGCGCTGTATCCAGTAGGCTTGATTCTTTTCATGCACTTGCCTATTTGGTACCATTCCTGCTGGTACAAAGGTCATGGAGTTTGAGAAGCCAGGGGTTGGGGGAGAGAGAGCATTGTTGTTAGTCTTCCTTTCTTTCAGCACTAGTGCCAGTTGCGAATGACCTGGTTGTGCCTCCAGGTGTAGCGTCCTTGGGTGAGGCTGGTCTTGCAGCTGGTGAGTATGTGCTGTAGGGTTGCCCATGTTATGTTGGAATGAAGTTTTTCCAGGAGTCGCTTTGTACATGTGATGGTTGTGGTCAGAGTGGTCATGTCCTCCATATAGGTGTGGATGGGAGATAGTCATTGTCCAGACTGCAGAGGTTCTCCTCCGACCACTCATTTGGATCCTCTGATAATCAGTTCCATGACCACGGTAAAGGCTAGTGGGGAGATGGTGCATCCTGCCATCATTCCTATACCCAGGGGTTGCCAAGATTTGGTGTACTCTGATGTTGTGAGGCAAAACTGCAGATCTTGAAAATAGTTTCTCTCCAGTTTTGTGATGGTCAGTGGAACACAGAAAAACTCAAAAGGCTGTCCAGAGGATAGTATGTGGGATGGATCCAAAATCATTGGCCAGGCTGAGGAATTTAACATGCAGCCTGAATCTGATGCCATATCATGGTTAAATGTTCTGAGCATCCTGAGAAACCTGATACCAAGGTTTCAACCAAGTTGTTGTCTTTCAGGTAGATTGCCAAACCTTTGTGCATCAATGCTGAAGAAAATTTTCCCTTCAACATTCACAAGGTTTATTTGCCGAATTGATCGATACTCGATGCATTCTTCTCTTCGGGGATTAATACTCTTTGCCATGCTTCTGGGATGTTTTTCTTCTTCCACATCACCTTCAGTAGCCTCCACAGAAACCTCAGGACATCTGGAGCATTCTTATACAGCCAGTAGGGAACTCCATTTGGTCCTGGAGCTGACTCTGTCCTTGCCTTGCCTTCTTCTTTCTTCTTGGCCGCTTCACATGTGACCTGTATCCTTGGATCTTCTTCTCCATCACATGTATGTGGAGAGGTTCCAGGTTCTAAGATGTTGTGGATAACTTACCCTCCTCTACAACTGGGGTATTGATGCTTGGCAGACTGTGGGTTGTGTCCTGCTGCTGAGGTTCACTCAACTGACTTGACCCTTCTCTCAGGAGATACTGGTCAATGCAAGGTCCCAGTCTCACCTGCTCCAGGCAGTTCATCTGGCCTTTGTGTATTCTTAGTCCATTGATCAATGTTACCTGGGACCAGCCACATGGGGTTAGGGTTAGGGTAGAAAGCACCAAATAGCAGTAAGCTTCTTTGATTTGATTTGCTCATGTCACGATAGGTGAGGTGGACTGTGAAGGCCACATTAGTCTCAGCCAGTGTAAGCCATCTAAGCACAAAAAAACACAACAATGTAGACCTGGCCCCATGCTGTGATTCCAAATTATTACAGCCACCAGATCCAGTGTTTTTGGTTAGACTACCTATTAATATCTTTGAAGTTCCCAGCTACCAGCCTGAGCCTCAGCCCCAGGTTCCCAGCTACCATCCTGAGCCTAAGCCCCAGGTTCCCAGCTACCAGCCCCAGTCTCAGCCCCAGGTTCCCAGCTACCAGTGCCAGTCTCAGCCCCAGGTTCCCAGCTACCAGCCCGAGCCCCAGCCCCAGGTTCCCAGCTGCCAACCCCAGTCTCAGCCCCAGGTTCCCAGCTACCAGCCCCAGTCTCAGCCCCAGGTTCCCAGCTACCAGCCCCAGTCTCAGCCCCAGGTTCCCAGCTACCAGCCCCAGGTACCCAGCTACCAACCTGAGTCTCAGCCCCAGGTTCCCAGCTACCATCCCCAGTCTCAGCCCCAGGTTCCCAGCTACCATCCTGAGCCTCAGCCCCAGGTTCCCAGCTGCCAACCCGAGCCTCAGCCCCAGGTTCCCAGCTACCAGCCCCAGCTACCAGCCCCAGGTTCCCAGCTACCAGCCCCAGTCTCAGCCCCAGGTTCCCAGCTGCCAACCCAAGCCTCAGCCCCAGGTTCCCAGCTACCATCCTGAGCCTCAGCTCCAGGTTCCCAGCTACCAGCTCCAGTCTCAGCCCCAGGTTCCCAGCTACCAGCCCGAGACCCAGCCCCAGGTTCCCAGCTACCAACCCGAGCCTCAGCCCCAGGTTCCCAGCTACTTGCCCCAGTCTCAGCCCCAGGTTCCTAGCTACCATCCTGAGCCTCAGCCCCAGCTACCATCCTGAGCCTCAGCCCCAGGTTCCCAGCTACCATCCTGAGCCTCAGCCCCAGGTTCCCAGCTACCATCCTGAGCCTCAGCCCCAGGTTCACAGCTACCAGCCCCAGTCTCAGCCCCAGGTTCCCAGCTACCAGCCCCAGGTTCCCAGCTACCAGCCCCAGGTACCCTTACTCTAACCTTTCCCCAGCCTTTGTATAAATACCTTATTTCTATTGTGTCCCTGTCTCCTTGCCATTGAGTGCCCACATTTGGGTTCACCTGCTCCATCCCATGTAACACAAACGGGTTAATTTATGGAGCAGCTGTGGTGAGGAACTTAAAACATCTGGAGCACTTAGAATGTTTACTGAACAGATCTAAAATGATTCTTAAGGAACATTTGCATGCAGGATATGTAAGTTATTTTTGTTTTTATTGTTTGATGTCAAACAGGATGTGTTGTAAAAAGTACAATCAGCTGTAGCTTCAGCGGGCACCTTTTTCAGGAACCTTTATGTTATTGTGTTGTTTCTAACTGTGGTATTTTAGTAACTACCTTTTGCATGTATGTGTGTGTATATGTATGTAATGTATATAAATATATTGATTTGTGATTGCATGTACACTACTGGTCAAATGTTATATAACAGCCCCATTTCCCCAGTTTTTATTGAAATTTGAGCAGTTCAAGTCCAGTGAACTTTCCAAACAATATTTTATTTCTATTGTAGGAAGAGTGAAAGAAGCTCTCCATCCTGAAACCTTTCAGCGCTCCACGAGAAGCCAACCACATCGTAAAACCAACTCATTCTGTGCTGAGAGGCGTGAATGGGCTCCTGTTTCTCCCCTTTAACATAACAAAAGCCATTTCCACTCCTCCATCTATTCACCCTGTCAAAACACAGCCGCTTGGCTTTACCTCCTCCTCCTCCCCCTCATCACCCTCCTCTTCCTCTCCTCAGATCCTCTGACAGCTACAGAGGCGGGAGGAAAGCCTCCAGCCTATCATTCCCATTCAGCAACGGCCCTTTTGTATGCCAATTGTCCGTCCTAATTGGTTGCGTTTACAAGCTGCTCCATCAAACTGGTGAGCGGTGAAATCCTGCAGAGTGGGCGAGCAGTGATCAGAGCTGAGAGATAAATGAGTTTAAAAGTCCAGTCAGAGGAAGGAGGAGGACACACAGGGAAGGACTTTTCATTTTTGGTTGAATTAACCTTTTCAAGTCTATTGTTTTTTATATTTTCTCTCAATCTCTTTTGTTTGCAGCTTTCACAGAATGAAACAAGAAGATCAAGAGAAAATAAAAAAATCCTGGTAATTGTTCATCTTTGCAACTTTCAGTTTGAACAAAGAGAAGAAGAGTTTTATTAGACTGAATAATCTGAGTCACGTCCCCAAAGTATTTGTTTTATCAGAAGACAAACTCTTGATCATCTAATCAACGTGATAAACGTCTCATCTGTCACAGTGCTCTCAGCTCTTTTGATTTAGGTTATTAGCAACATTAATGAGAAGAAAGGCATTTCTGAAGATGAAACTACAGGAAAACATGAGATAAGATAAGAAAAGAAAAGATAAGAGTATACATATCGATCCCCGGGGGTTAATTCAGACATTACATAGACAGGATAAGAAGCACAAAACTGTGAATGAAATAAATAAAAATAAAATGAGAAACAAAAGAAAGTCAAGAGGTGACATTATACAATAACTAAATTATAATACATCAGTCTCACAGCTGTCAGATGAACTCATCGACATCCATCATGTTGAATTAATTTTAAACTGCACATTTAACACCATTCATTACAGAATATTTCTTTACACATTGAAATATTATTTTCATTCATTGGAACAGATTTTTTGGTCAAGTTTGTATTTGTAAACTTCTACAGCAGCAGAATGTGGACTTTTCAGCTGTTTATCCATTACATTTATATGTATGTACACACTGTATATATATATATGTGTGTATTAGTATTAGTATAATAATATTAATATAAAAGCAAACAACAATATTCACTGTAAAATAAATTAGTGTTACAGATGTTACCACTTGTTATACATATATATATATATATGTATACACACACACACACACACACACATATATATATATATATATATATATATATATATATATATATATATATATACATACTACAGTATAAACAACAACTATTCATAGTTGTTGTTTTTACTGTAGTATGATGTAAGATTGATGTTTATGATGTTTTTATGTTGTATGAGTGAAGTGTCTTTAGTCTGTCAGCTGACTGTGGGGGCATTAAGACGGGAGCCCTGAAGCCATAAATGATTCATTATTACAATGAGGCAGAAACCCAGGAGGGCGAGACTTCCCCTTTAATTACTCTTCTCAAATCAAACTGCAGCCCTGCGGTCACGACTCACTGAGTCCGTCTGAAAATGAAATGTTCCTAAACAGTCCGGTGAGACGGAGAGAAACGTATTAAAGACTTTGATGAAGTGTGCTTCACTCAGACATGACTAAGCTTTATTACTTAAAAGGACTCCTGACTCTTTAATCCCACTGTCTCCCATTTCTGTTTATTATTCTGTGTGTAGTTTAAATTTACACACCTGCAGTACACTCTACAAATGACCCGTTAAATCCACGTGTGCCACAATTCTTCTTATCTACATATGAGGAAAAGATATTTTACCTTCAGAGGAAAATAAAAACAGACCACAGTGACGTCTGTGGATTATTCTGAATAACTGATTATTGATTCTGGAATGGCTCATCAATTCTGACTTTTTCAAACTTTATTTTGATGCTTTGAGCACAACAAGTTCTCAACTGACTATCATATATATTATTATTAGCAGCACCTTCCAAACCCCCCAGTGACAGCTGGAAAAATGATTCATATGAATATTTTCTAATGTAGTTACAAGGATAGCTATAGAGTGATGTGTTAATGAGAGTTAATGTTCTGTTCGTATTATGCACGAGCTTGCAAGCGTCATTCAACTGATCAACAAAAACTTTATTTCACAGCACCTTTCCAGTCCTGGGTTACAAAGTGCTTCACAGTTACAAATAAAAATCACATGAATGAATATTTCAGTAAAAGATGAGTAACGTTTTTTAAAAAGTAAGAACAAAGGAAATCAGAGAGAAGAAGCATCAACAGAGTGCTTTTGAGAAAAAATGGCTTTGAGATGAGATTTAAAACAGTTGATGGTCACAGCGAGCCAAGAAACGTAGAAATGCACCGAGAAAAGCAGCACAGAAGACTGCATGCTGTAAACAATATAGGATTTAAAATATTTGAAAAAAATCAGAGCTTCAGGTGAACAAACACAATGCCGATGCAGGCATGTCCATTCTCAGTTTAACATCTGGATGTACCTGCAGGATTTATGACATCACAACTAGTTTGGAGTCAATCATGGTCCAATATGCAACTCACACAAGTGTGATGTGTCAAGTGCACAAACACTGATAATGGACTTTAAAGTGAAGCAGGAGATATCTGGTGTCCAGCAGGAAAACTTTAGAAATCAACAATACTTACAGATTCTTTCACATGAAGAAAGAGGAGATGATGTTTTAAAAGTTTTAACTAGTTAACTTTTTTAATGAGAAAATCAGAAATAAATCATTATTAAGTCTAGTCTTTCTATGTCTATAAACATGTTTAAGGTTTGAAAGAAAGGTTGTCATTTTTTAAAAGAAACTAAAGATTCATTCTTGAAATTGAAAGAACATAACTGATATAAATACAAATATGCAAAACTCAACGTTACAAGCTTTTTCCACAGCTTTTAACTGTATCCCACCTCCATCTATGATCACCTGCTACTGACCAGAACAAGTTGCTGAAGAAGGCCATGGGATATGGTCAAAACCTCCTAAAAAAAACTTGTAAGTGTTAAAATGACAAGGGAACATCAACACTGAACAAACCCTCTCATACAAGGTTTGGTGCTGCTGGCTGTGTGTTAAAGTAAGTAATGAGGAATCCTGAGCTCATTAACATATTAATTGAGATTTTTGTTGGATGCATTCAGATCAGACTTTTAGTTGGAGGAACATTTAATGAGAGTGGAGCCGGTTTGTTCTGTGGCGTTTTGGAGAAAAAGCACTTTTATGTAATCTGGCATCCATTCAGTGCCGCCACCGTGTGATTGTTTAAAATGAAAAAGCCATTTTAGACGAGGCGTCGCTGTGAAAGGAGCCACTGCTCTGTAGCGTGGCCCACAGTGTCGGAGCCCCACCAAGGTCATGAGAGGTCAAGAGAATTATGATTACGCTGCGGCTTCACCGCTCATTCACCACTCATATTCCCCCGAGTGACCTGCCACCAGCAGCCGCTTTGTGTCTGAAGATGAGACTCTGCACAGGAACATGAATGTTTTGTTCAGAGGGGAGTATCAGTGATGTTTAGTTCATTGGGACAAGATGGAGGTCGCTACCTCTTTATTCTGTTATTATTTTTAGACGAGCTTCACTGATTTCACATATTTTCTTGGATTTGAACATTTTTCACACCTGAGATTGAGTCACACAGATGAGAAGCAGGTTGGATGGATGTCTGAACATGTCACCAACATTTCTGTTTACTAAGATCTACAACTCTACAAGTAACCCTAACAGTAACCCTAACAGTAACCCCAACAATAACCCCAACAATAACCCTAACAACAATCTCAACAATAACCCTAACAATAACCCTAACAGTAACCCTAACAATAATCCCAACAATAACCCTAACAGAAACCTTAACAGTAACCCCAACAATAACCCTAACAGTAACCCTAACAATAACCCCAACAATAACCCCAACAATAACCCTAACAGTAACCCTAACAATAACCCTAACAATAACCCTAACAGAAACCCTAACAATAACCCTAATAATAACCCTAACAGAAACCTTAACAGTAACCCTAACAATAACCCTAACAATAACCCCAACAATAACCCTAACAGTAACCCTAACAATAATCCCAACAATAACCCTAATAATAACCCCAACAATAACCCTAACAGTAACCCTGACAATAACCCTAACAATAACCCTAACAGAAACCCCAACAATAACCCTAACATAACCCTAACAGAAACCCCAACAATAACCCTAACATAACCCTAACAATAACCCTAACAGAAACCTTAACAGTAACCCCAACAATAACCCTAACAATAACCCTAACAATAACCCCAACAATAACCCTAACAGTAACCCTAACAATAACCCTAACAGAAACCTTAACAGTAACCCCAACAATAACCCTGACAGTAACCCTAACAATAATCCCAACAATAACCGTAACAATAACCCTAACAGTAACCCTAACAATAATCCCAACAGTAACCTTAACAGTAACCCTAACAATAACCCTAACAATAACCCCAATAATAACTGTAAAAATAACCCTAACAGAAACCTTAACAGTAACCCCAACAATAATCCTACCAACAATCTCAACAATAACCCCAACAATAACCCTAACAGTAACCCTAACAGAAACCTTAACAGTAACCCTAACAACAATCTCAACAATAACCCTAACAGTAACCCTAACAGTAACCCCAACAATAACCCTAACAGAAACCTTAACAATAATGTAACAATAACTCTAATAATAATCCTTACAATAACTCCAACAATAACCCTAACAATAACCCTAACAATAACCCTAATAATAATCCTTACAATAACTCCAACAATAACCCTAACAATAACCCTAATAATAATCCTTACAATAACTCCAACAATAACCCTAACAATAACCCTAACAATAACCCTAATAATAATCCTTACAATAACTCCAGCAATAACCCTAACAATAATGTAACAATAACCCCAACAGTAACCCGAGGTTACTGTGAGATTTTACACATCATGTCACATGTATGACAGTGATTCTGTTAAACACACATGATAGATTGCATCTCATATTTTTACTGAAAATTAGAAAATATTTTTATTAACTCTGTCATATAAGCATGAATAGAAAGAGTGCCATCACTCTGCAGTAAATATTTTATTTACGTATGTGGTTTAAATGATGTGGAACTGAATCTAAAAGGAGGAAAAGATGTGTGTGTGTCAGACTAAGTGTTATCTTTTTATGTTATCCTTATGTTATCTTTGTATCATTTATCACGTTTGAAACAGGAAGTTATTGTTGGAGTTGGAGAACAGGAGCAGCAGAAAGCAGAAAATAAAATACATTTTCTTTTGTTGTGTGAATCATTTTTTCAGAAAGAAATATCTCAGTAAAATTTAATGCTTAGTATTTGGACTTAAATAAAAATGTTTTCTATGAAAATCGTTATGTTGTTTTTATGTGTAAAGAATGTTTTTTTTCCCTTTTTAACCCCTTGGATTCAGGTTCAGATTCTTTGGAACGTTAATATCAACAACCAGATGTTAATTTGTCCTGTCATTGTGTGTCATATGATCTCATGCAAGATGGAACATTTTAATGGAATGATAATGATTGGCTAACAATCAGCTGGCAAACTCGTTAGCTCAGTCGCTATTGGGACAATAAGTTCACAGTTTATTAAAGCCGTATCAGCACCGTGTCCTCCTGTCTAACTGTGTATAAACCAGTTTTTACTGTCACAATAAAACTCAAAGATCAGCTCTGTCAGGATGGTAAGATTAAGTCAAGGGTCAAATGCAAAACATTTGCAGAGACTTATTTCACCCCATGAATGGATTTAAATCCTGGAGCATTTAACCTGCAGCACAACATTTGTTGTTTTCCTCCGTTAAACATCAAACATCAGCAGACTGATCAGATATAAATCAAGAGTTTCTGTCACTCACCCTCCTGGAGACGGCGGGCTCGCTGGTCAGAGACAAAGAGTCGCTCCTCAGAGACAGCCGGTCACAGCCAGTCATGTCTGCTCCATCACTGCTGGAGTTCACATGACGACCAGCAGGCACGACCAGGTCTGCAGGTCGCTCTGGTTTCTGAGGCGCTTCTGCTTCTTCTGGACTCACCGCTGCTTCTTCTGGACTCACCGCTGTTTCTTCTTCTGGAGTCACCACCGCTTCTTCTGGACTCACCGCTGTTTCTTCTTCTGGAGTCACCACCGCTTCTTCTGGACTCACCGCTGTTTCTTCTTCTGGAGTCACCACCGCTTCTTCTGGACTCACCGCTGTTTCTTCTTCTGGAGTCACCACCGCTTCTTCTGGACTCACCGCTGTTTCTTCTTCTGGAGTCACCACCGCTTCTTCTGGACTCACCGCTGTTTCTTCTTCTGGAGTCACCACCGCTTCTTCTGGACTCACCTCTGTTTTGTCTTCTGGACTCACCGCTGCTTTTTCTGGACTCATCGCTTCTTCTTCTGGACTCACTGCTGCTTTTTCTGGACTCACTGCTTCTTCTGGACTCACCGCTGTTTCTTCTTCTGGACTCACCACTGTTTCTTCTTCTGGACTCACCGCTGCTTCTTCTTCTGGACTCACTGCTGCTTCTTCTGGACTCACCACTGTTTCTTCTTCTGGACTCACCACTGCTTTTTCTGGACTCACTGCTGCTTCTTCTGGACTCACTGCTGCTTTTTCTGGACTCACTGCTTCTTCTTCTGGACTCACTGCTTCTTCTTCTGGACTCACCGCTGTTTCTTCTGGACTCACCGCTTCTTCTTCTGGACTCACCGCTGTTTCTTCTGGACTCACTGCTTCTTCTTCTGGACTCACCACTGTTTCTTCTTCTGGACTCACCACTGCTTCTTCTTCTGGACTCACCGCTGCTTCTTCTGGACTCACCACTGTTTCTTCTTCTGGACTCACTGCTGTTTCTTCTTCTGGACTCACCGCTGCTTCTTCTGGACTCACCACTGTTTCTTCTTCTGGACTCACCGCTGCTTTTTCTGGACTCACCGCTGCTTCTTCTTCTGGACTCACCGCTGCTTCTTCTTCTGGACTCACCGCTGCTTCTTCTTCTGGACTCACCGCTGTTTCTTCTTCTGGACTCACCGCTGCTTCTTCTTCTGGACTCACTGCTGTTTCTTCTTCTGGACTCAACGCCATTTCTTCTGGACCCACCACAGGTCCAACTAGAGGGGCTGAAGCTGGTTGGAAAGGCTGGAGAACAAACATAAGAACAAACATGTACGTACAATAAAATAATACCTGATGTCATGAATTTGTAAACGTAAAAACTGTCAAACTCATAATAAGATGATTTGGTGCTTGATTTGGTTTCTGCACCTACAGAGTCAAGAAAGTCAATAAAAATGTCTCTGAATTGTAGAAGCAGTGACATTTCTCCTGATGTCTTCATGGTAAAATAAGACCTGAACATTGTTTTACTACTTACAGACTGTATTAATGTGTCAGTGTATGTGCTGTGGTGATCATAGTGGAGTAATGTGAAAAATGAAAATTCATGAAATCTGACAAGAGATGTTTTTTTTCTACTAACACATTAATAAACACTTATATCTGTTTGTATTATAAACCGTGTATTAACTGTTTATAGACTGATCATTAATGATAAATGGGTATACAGTGTTACTGCTGCAGGTAGCAGGCAGCATTATGTTAATGCTTCTGTGTGGATGCACTTTTTAACTTTACAGAATGTTTGAGAATAATACAAATTAATTTAAAGTCTGTTCTGAGCATCATTCATGCAGTCTACAATGGAGGGCTGAGAGGGGAGGAGGTTTATCTCTGAGGAGGTTTTCTATGAACTCATTCAGCCTGATTCTCCGTCAGGATGTTTCATGAGATGAAGCTGTGAGCATCAGCAGACCTCTCCTGCCTGCTCTGTGTGTTCAGTTTGACTGGAACAAGTGTGATAAACCAGGAATAGTCCCAACACAAACAGTACAAACCGTCTCAGTGTGAACTCTCACCACACAAACCACCAGCTCTCACTTCCAATCTCCACTCGCGTCTCTCACACGGCTCTGAGGCCGCAGCATTAGCATATGAGAGAGTGTTTACAACTCAACAAAATGTCCGCCTGCCTCCCTCAACGTGTCGTTCATCTTCATACAAGCGGCTGCCTGTTGAGGACAATTAGGCCTCAGCTGGCAACAGACATCAACAGCAGTTTAACATCTCACAGAGCTGCGAGCATCCTTAAACTATTCAGGACAGGAGTCCCAGGAGAGCTAATTATATATACTGTACCTGAACTGTCACTATGTGTGCATGAAACACACTAATCTATACATACATAAACACAATTATATATACCTGCACTGTCACTATGTGCCTGACAGACACATACTGTATATATATACACATATACAGTATACACACTTATACACACAATTATATACACCTCTATTCTCACTATTGTCCCTGACACACACACACATATACATTGTAATACACACTGTATACACACACTGTTGTCTTTGTTGGGAACTGAAGATGATCCTCGTATTCATCAGTATTGTACAGATAGATTAGTGGAGTGGTGTGAAATGAATTCACTTATTATTAACCTGACCTCCACCAGTTACTGTCATAACACACAGACTGAACAAGGTTCCTCCTGTAAATATTTGGGCATCTATGTGGACGCTGTATTATCCTGCAGTGCACATATAGATTATATCTGTAGCTGGTACAACAACATATCTATTTTGTTAGGAGACTGAGGTCATTTGGAGCAAACAAGCCGATCCTGTTATTGTTTTTCCAGTCTATAATAAGTGTTGTGCAGTATGAAATCAGTGCAGGGTTCAGCTGTCTCTCTGTTCAGCTTAAAGTTCGACGGCTTCATATCTGCTCAAAGATTGTGGGTCAAATGCTTGAGTCAAGTTTACAAGCTGCATACACTAAAAGAATGTCGTCTCTGGCAAGTAATATTACATCCAACCCCTCTCATATTTTATTTGAAGAATAAAATACACATATACTGTACATATACACACTTATATACATATACTGTATATATACACACTTATATATATATATATATATACTGTAACTCTACACTCATACATATACTGTACATATACACACTTATATACATATACTGTATATATACACACTTTTATATATATATATACTGTAACTATACACACTTATAAACATATACTGTACATATACACACTTATATATATATATACTGTAACTACACTCATACATATACTGTACATATACACATACACAGCCAAGGTTATTTTTTGCTATACGTGGACTACACATGTGTGTAGGGCCCCTGCAACCGCTAGGCTAATGTATTTTCCTCTCCTTGAATACATATTGACATTTTTGGTCACCAGGAGTCCTCATGTGTTGATGTACTGTAATTTTATGTTTATTCTTGTTCATAAATTTATAATTTATTCAAAACATTGTTTTTTTCAAAGGTCATTTTATTGGTTGATTATTAATAATATGCATGTTTGTTTTGATTTCAATGTTAATGCAGCTAAGTTCCTTAAAATAAGTTTGTTAAGGGTAAATAGTAGCATTTGGTCTCATTTATGTACATATGGACTGCAGATTTGGTGTGTATTCATAAGATAAAGTTCTGTTCTTCCTCCTTTCAGAAACTTACTGTGGAAACACTGATGATGTCACAGCGTTTCAGCACTTCACCATCAAATCAGATCAGTCATCAGGTCGACGTTTAGTTTGTCCAGAACTTCTGTTTGCAGAACTGATGACATCAGCTGTTCTCTGTGTTTACTGCTAATGTTAGCATGCTAACACACTAAACTAACATGGTGAACATGGTAAACATTACTAAACTCTTGTTAGCATGGCTGTTTGTTTTAAAGGTTTTCTTCTTTAAAGAAACTTGTTTGTCTGTAAATCTTTAAGTTGTTAAAATTACATCTTCACCTGATTTTACTTTAACATGTTTGTGGCTGAACTGAAGCTGTACAGAAACTAAAATGAGCCGTATGAGGACTTTAATTAACAACCACATCAGAGGTTTGAATGAGCGGTGAAGTCATCAGCATGTTTGATGTACAGTGAAGTCATCAGCCTCAGTGAGAGGACATGTTTGATGTACAGTGTTTAATGATCCCTGTGAGGTTTGTTTGGACGCTCTGACTGTCAGCAGCAGCAGCTTTAATTGGTGCTGCTGACAGTCACCATGTGGACCATCAAAGTGCCTAAACGCCACATACAGAACACGCCGTCCGAAAAGCACGTATGAAGATTTGTCAGCGGTGTGATGTGTGAGAGGAAACCTGAAACAATAAAGTCGAATCAGTTACAGTTCGTGTAACGTGTCACTGACGAAGAAGACTGAAAAAATAGACTTTTACTTTGTATTTAAAACAGTTGTTTAATGGCAGATTTAAAGATTTCACATGTTTCAGGCTATAGGACACCTTTCTGATCCTCAAACTGTGTTCTCTGCTGAAAATAAGTGTCTGTGTTCTTTTGATTCATCCTCCCTTTATGAAATATCCTGCTACAGCTCGTATTCACTGTAAAAGCTACCTCTAATCACAGAGCGAGTCAAGGAACATGAACAAGAAGAAGAAGAAGAAGGGACAGACCTACAGAACCTACAACTCTCTCTGTGTTCCTATTACCTGATACTTTAACTTAGTTAATTACTGAAAGCTCAGCTTGAGAAAAAGAAGCAAAGCAAGCAGCTCCAACACGCTGCCGTGCTGCTTTACATGCAGCTCAGTGACAGCATGTGAGCACTTATTTACAGTGATGTGGGGTTTGATTGGTTGTCTCAGGGTCAATTCATCCTTATATTATTTTTAATAATCGTCTTATTTTTCTATTTTTAAGGTTCATTTTAGCTGCTAGTGTCTCTGTGGACAGTAATGTCTGTCAGATTGTTATGAAATGTTGTTCAGATGTTCATGTTCCTCAGAGGATGAATCCTGCTGACTCTGGTGATCCTCTGACTTTTCCTCAAGTGCCACCATGAAGTCAACTTTTGATGTTTTAAGTGAAATATCTGTCACATTCATGTTCCTGTAGCTCATCGAAGAGGAAGTGAGTAGATAGAGTAGATGACAGCTTCAACAACAGAAAGAACATGACTCTGTTGACCCTCTAAAACCTACATAGACAAAGAAGTGCCTGGACATAGTTTTATTCTCTCAGTGAGTATCGAGCGTTATACATCATATGATTCAGGGGAACCTGCCCTTTCTCTCTGGTGCAGTGTAAAGTCACCATCATGCATTATCTTTGTGTGAGCAAAACATATTAAATGAAGAAAATGCCCAGTGAAAAAAAACTCCATAGTCAACCAGCGTATTTTTGTTTTTTCAAGATGAACAGTTGTATTTAGGTGTTTTGGAGCTTCGTGTGAAGTTGCTCCTCTTCCTCAGTGAGTTACAGCCATTTATTTACATATTGTCATTTTTTTAGTAGCTAGACAATGGAGTAATATATAAATATATAATTTTTGGTGCTGTCTTTATATTTTGGTCAATATCATCTCTGAGAGTAAATATCAATGTATTATATATCATTGGAAAATAGGAAACCTAATCTGTTGATATATGGAAGATTCGAGTGAGGCCACTGAAGCTCAACAAACTTCTGTTCCTGTATCATGTGATCGTATTCACCATAATCAGCCCCGATGGTCGTAAAGGCACCGTTCAAGGAAAGCTGAGAATCTCATTGTTCAGATCAGGTTAATCATAAATGGACTACAGACCACACAGCGAACATACGCCGGGGCTACGGAGTTAACAACAGGGAAGACGTCCAGACACATGAACTACACACACTGGAACAGCAAGTCATAACATATACACGTACCCTAAACCCTCCCCGAAAGGTCAGTGTCATAACCCGGCTCCTAGGCCGTGACAAATATGGGAGTGGACGCAATGGATGGAAGTTAATTAAAGTTATTTCTTGTAATAAAGTAAACAACTGAAGTAATAACTACAAATGTGGAGTGTGTCAGTGATGTAAATGAGAATGTGTGAGCAGTAGGGTGTAAGGTGTTGTAACAAAGGCAAAAGTCTGCAGCTGCTGAGTCCAGGTGAGAGAGACACTGAGTTAACCTTTTATCCTATGAGAGCACAATGTCCAGGTGCTCTGAATCTGGTTGGCTGACACAACCACATTCCTCTGGTGCCTTTATGGACACATACAAAAACACAGTATCTCATAACCACGCCTGCATCAGTCCAGCAGGTTAGGTTAGGCAGGGGCATGGTCCATACGGTAACGCTGACGATGAGGAATTAAACATTAAATTAAATGAAGCAGAGAATGGCTTGAACTATTTCCAAAGAAGTTAAAACTGGAACTTTAAGATTTTTGAACATCCAGAACATGAGTCATACGATATGTATGTATATATATATAGATAACCGTTTCTACAACAACATCAATATAAACTGTAAGACCAGTTCAACAATAATGTCATAGTGGAAGGACTATCATTAATGCACTTTAGTAGTAGAAGTCTCTACAGTAACTATTCTAAACTCACATAGTTAAGTGATGATAAAGGTGTGGATGCTGAATTGGAGGAATATGAGATGTTAAAGGATCCAACAAAAAGGGAGGAGGAGTAGCCTTATACAGCTCTCCAATGTTAGACTGCAGATAATATGACAACCACTGGAAACAACAGCGGTGGGCCCCAATACAAATACAGGGGTTTTTATTTTCATACTGGGATTTGTCCCAGTATGCAGTCAAAAGCTATGTACATTTAAACATGTGGGTTTCTACTGGCCGTCTCTGTGTTTCTGTCATTCAGGGTGCACGAGAGCTGCCGCCTCCCTGTCAGCCAATCACAGCAGAGCATTTACTCTCGCTGCCAGAAGGAGACAAAGAATAGAAATATAACTTAAAGGGGTTAGATTAAACTCTGACTATGAATGTGACTGAATAGGTTTTAAACTTAAACACAGTAACCAACCATCACTGCAGTGAAGAGGAGCATGTTGGTGCAGAAAACAGTCACATCTTCCTCTTTAGTTAAATACCAACGAACGTTGCTGCATTGATCAGTTTGGAAGTGATCAGAGGTGAAGCAGCTTCACTTAAATATGAAACCTGATCAGATATTTATTTCTGTTGCTGCGTCACTTATAAATGATGATGTTTACCTGCTTTGCATCGTATCGAGCTGCTGTTTATTTCAGAATGTTCTTCAGGACGGATGTGAACTGAATTGATTTAAATGAAATTGAGCGTGATGACCTGCAGTAATCTGGTGGATTTGGCGCCTTTAGCTGCAGCGGCTGCAGACATGATGTGAGGCTTTAACAGGCTAATGACAGCAGAAGATCGAGGGTTAACCCCCGCTCTCCCTGCTCCCCATGCAGCACACAGCGAATCCTCCGCTCAACACTCAGACCTGTAAATTGTTTATCAGACACTAATGCAGAGGCCTAATCCTATTTGCATTCATATTAGTTCCCCGTATCGCGATCTGAGGGAATTACCTATTTGAATTCTTCTGAGGGGTAAATAACTTTATGCATGATATCAGTATCTTCATAATTCACATCAGTAAAGTCAATTTGGTTTAAGTGCTTCTGCGCCGCGTGCCGGAGAGGTTGGGAGGAAACTTATTTGGAGGCGGTTCGGATCAGTGAGCGTGTACACATGAGGCCGGGTAATGGCATCTATCACTCTAAACCTGCAGAGACTCACATTTAAACACAGTCAGAGGCTGAGCTGCTGTCAGCTCACTGAACACTGTTTCACCTTAAATCTACTCTGAAGACAATCTGAGTTTATTTCTGTCTCCACATCAGACTCCTGCCTCCTACATCACCCACAATGCACCTGGAGATCCTGGTGTGTAATGCTAGTAATGCTAATGTAGCCTGGATCTGTTAGCCTCCAGCTTCACACACAGCACATGGAAACAAGCTCATCAATTAAACTGCTGATTATATATATATATATATATATATATATATATATATCGTTATTGTCTCAGTTGTTTGGTCTTTAAAGCGTCAGATAACTGTGGAAACTGTGTCCAAGCTGATAAATATTCAATTTACAGCAGCCGAGTTTCATCCAAATGCAGAAAATGAATTTCCAGAAAATGTTCAGTATAAATGTAGTGAACCTGTGAACATCAGCAGATAAACAGTCGCTGCCATTAAACGCTGCAGAAGAAGAAACAGCGAGACGACGTCATTAAAAGCTCCAACGATGGGAAACATGATGGAAATACGACGTTTCTGTCAGTTTCATGTATTGATGTGAGGAAGGTTACAGCCTCCTCATCATCGCTCCTCACGGATGTTTTCAGCTCTGCAGTGACGTTTAAGTCACATGATTCATGACGTCATCATTTATTCACTCAGTCTGTTTATTTGCTGAAACAACTTTTCCTCCTCAGAATATTTCAGGATTAATGAAAACTCACTTTATGATATAAAACAGTTTTATCAAAATAATGAATTTACTTATCAATTACCTGTCAGTTAAGACTCATCGTTTAAACTCTAAACTGAACAGTTACGTTTCTCCAACATCTTAAAACGCATGAAATGATGTGATACACTCATAAATCTGCTCCGTTAATCTGAAGACTTCCAGGAACGTCGTTGTGTGTTTACAGGAGGTTCGAGATGAAAGCAGCAGTCACATGATTATATCTCATCATTCAAAACACCTTGTTCTGGAAATAAGAATATTTAAACAGCTCATCACTGAAATCATCTTAAATCCACAACGTGACCCGAAAGAACAATCACACAAACTCCGAGAAGAAAAAGACGAAAAGACGAAAATAAGAGAATCAGTCGGAAAAAGAAACAAGAAAAGCTGTCAGCAGAGTCGCTTTGAACTCAGAGACGCTCAGAGACGCTCAGAGACGCTACGAGACACACCGTTTAAACAAAGAACAAAGACGCAGATCTGCAGGAGACGAAGAGGAGGAGAGAGGAGGAGGAGAGGAGGAGGAGGAGGAGGAGAGAGGAGGAGGAGAGAGGAGAGAGGAGAGAGGAGGAGAGAGGAGAGAGGAGGAGAGAGGAGGAGGAGAGGAGGAGGAGGAGGAGGAGAGGAGAGAGGAGGAGGAGAGGAGAGAGGAGAGAGGAGAGGAGAGGAGAGAGGAGGAGGAGGAGAGGAGAGAGGAGGAGGAGAGGAGAGAGGAGAGAGGAGAGGAGAGGAGAGGAGAGGAGGAGGAGGAGGAGGAGAGAGGAGAGAGGAGGAGGAGAGGAGGAGAGGAGAGGAGGAGAGAGGAGGAGAGGAGGAGAGGAGGAGGAGAGGAGAGAGGAGGAGGAGAGGAGAGAGGAGAGAGGAGAGGAGAGGAGAGGAGAGGAGGAGGAGGAGAGAGGAGGAGGAGAGGAGGAGGAGAGGAGGAGGAGAGGAGAGAGGAGGGAGAGGAGGAGACGAGAGGAGGAGGAGGAGGAGAGGAGGAGGAGAGGAGGAGGAGGAGGAGAGAGGAGAGAGGAGAGGAGGAGAGAGGAGGAGGAGGAGGAGGAGGAGGAGAGGAGAGGAGAGAGGAGGAGAGGAGGAGAGGAGGAGAGGAGGAGGAGAGGAGGAGGAGGAGAGGAGAGGAGAGGAGAGAGGAGGAGAGGAGGAGACGAGGAGGAGAGGAGGAGGAGGAGAGGAGGAGGAGAGGAGGAGGAGGAGGAGAGGAGGAGGAGAGAGGAGAGAGGAGGAGAGGAGGAGGAGGAGAGGAGGAGGAGGAGAGAGGAGGAGAGGAGAGAGGGAGAGGAGGAGAGAGGAGGAGAGGAGGAGACGAGAGGAGGAGGAGAGGAGGAGGAGAGGAGGAGGAGAGGAGAGAGGAGGAGAGGAGGAGGAGAGAGGAGGAGGAGGAGGAGAGGAGGAGGAGAGGAGGAGGAGGAGAGGAGAGGAGAGGAGAGAGGAGGAGAGGAGGAGGAGAGGAGGAGGAGAGGAGAGGAGAGGAGAGAGGAGGAGAGGAGGAGAGGAGGAGAGAGGAGAGGAGAGGAGGAGAGGGAGGAGGAAGGAGAGGAGAGGAGGAGGAGGAGAGGAGGAGAGAGAGAGAGGAGGAGGAGGAGAGGAGGAGGAGAGGAGGAGGAGGAGAGAGGAGGAGGAGAGAGGAGGAGGAGGAGGAGAGGAGGAGAGGAGGAGAGAGGAGGAGGAGAGGAGGAGGAGGAGAGGAGAGGAGAGGAGGGAGGAGGAGAGAGGAGGAGGAGGAGAGAGAGGAGGAGAGGGAGAGGAGGAGAGGAGGAGGAGGAGAGGAGGAGGAGGAGAGAGGAGGAGGAGGGAGAGAGGGAGGAGGAGAGAGGAGGAGAGGAGGAGAGAGAGAGGAGGAGGAGAGGAGGAGGAGGAGGAGGAGGAGAGGAGAGAGGAGGAGAGGAGGAGACGAGAGGAGGAGGAGGAGGAGAGGAGGAGGAGAGGAGGAGGAGGAGAGGAGAGGAGAGGAGAGAGGAGGAGAGGAGGAGGAGAGGAGGAGGGAGGAGAGGAGAGGAGAGGAGGAGGAGGAGGGAAGGAGAGACGAGGAGGAGAGGAGGAGGAGGAGAGGAGGGGAGAAGGAGGAGGAGGAGGAGAGAGGGGAGACCTTTGACCTTTGACCTTTAACCAACCCTTTATTGGTCCGATTCTTCGTTTACAATAAACCAACATAAAGTGATTGATCGTATATAAATCACCTGATCACGTATTTACACCCTCCACCTCAAAAAACAACAACACAATAATAAATAAACAAACAAACAAACAGATGTTTTCGTTGTTTCAGAAGTTGAGAATAAAAAGTGATTCACCAGCTTTTCTACACAAAACATCTTCATCTCGTCCACGTCTGTTTATAATAAACATGTTTTATAATAAACATGTTTTATAATAAACATGTTTTATAATAAACATGTTTATAATAAACATGTTTTATAATAAACATGTTTTATAATAAACATGTTTTATAATAAACATGTTTTATAATAAACATGTTCTCCTCTGAACACGAGTTCATCTACGGATCCGGTTCCCTTCGTTTTATTCCTTCTAGTGAACCAGACGCTCATCTTGACCCAGTAAAACATGAACCAGACAGACAGACAGACCGCTGAACTGCAGAGTATCTGGGACCAAAAATGAAAAACTTGTCATCAAAAACAAATCCTAAACCAGCGAGCCAAACCGGAGCTGGTCTGGGACAAAAACCACAATGACTTCCTGTTGATCTATATGTGCCACATGTCTGTTCGTAGCCACGGCCCCATGCGCCGCCCTCCACTGGAGGTCCGCACTGCGTTTCTCTATGGGAGGTTTGTACAGGGACCTCCAGCTGCCTCTGGGAGATGATCCTGGCACCGACACACCAGACCACCTCGACTCCCGGACACCGGCTAATGATGCTCTACTCAGAACCTTCACAGATACGTCCGCTGTCTTCTTCCTGCTCCTCCACTGCAGCACAGATGGACAATGATGGAAACCAGTTGATCCTCTGTAGACTCCGCCCCCAACGCCTCTCTAAAGAGACCAGGAAGCCCACCCTTCACTTCCTCCAACAGTCTTTCTAGAAGGCGCAATGACTTAATCCCAGTGTCATGACTCTTCCATTGCCCGGCCGACCTTAGTCCTGCCAGCTGTTATAAAGACTTTCTGTACGCTGGCAGAACTTAGAGTCCTGCTCTGTATGGGCGGGTTATGAAACAGAGGTTCTTCCCCAACATAACCATATATCTGAGAGTAGTCTCTTTTTGCATTTAAAACTGTTCTCCAAGCACGCAGTGTTTGATGTATCTACACCAGCCAGATCCAGAAGGAACAGATGCTTGTTGTGGGTCAGGTTCTTCACTCTGTGAAGCAGCACAGATGCTGTTTCAGTCCAGGGCTGCTGCTTATGATAAAGCAGACGCTGTGCAGTCTGGAGACGAAATGTTGTAATGCGACTCCTGAGATCTATCAGTCCCTGCCCCCCTCTAACACAGGTAGAGACAGCACAGCAGATTTAATCCAGTGATATCCTCCCCAGAAGAAATTCACCAGTCTCTTCTGTATTTCCATTATAAGTGTGTCTGGAGGTTCTACCACAGTGACCCGGTGCCAGAGCATAGAGGCAAGTCCTCCCCCTGTAGGTCAACTGGGGCTGGATCCACGTCCACCGAGACAATCGGGCACAGATTTTTTCCACTAGACCCTCCCAGTTTCTGTCCCTCCCAGTTTCTGTCCCTCCCAGTTTCCCTAGAAAGAGACCTAAGACCTTCATCCCTTCTCTGCTCCACTGCAGCCCAGCTGGTAAAGTCGGCTTCTCTTTATTACTCCACTCTCCCAGTAAAAGGCCGTCACATTTTAACCAGTTGACCTTAGAAGCTTGTTCATACAGTTCTAGTTTCTGTTTGAGTCATTTTGACTCTTTATGAACACTATGACATCATCAGCATATGCTGACACACTAACTGTATTTGTTGTGCTTTCTACCAGGGTCAACCCTGAGAGACCCTGCCTGAGCTGATGTAGGAGAGGATCAATAATAAATAAAGATAAGGGACAATAAGGGACCTCCCTGTCTGATGCCTCTCTGGATGGGGGCCGGTCGGCTGAGTCCTCCCCCCACTTTTAAATAAAACAGAGACTCCTGCATACAACAATTTAATACAAGAAATAACCCTAACCCTTTAATACAAGAAATACTACCCTAACCCTTTAATACAAGAAATACTACCCTAACCCTTTAATACAAGAAATACTACCCTAACCCTTTAATACAAGAAATACTACCCTAACCCTTTAATACAAGAAATACTACCCTAACCCTTTAATACAAGAAATACTACCCTAACCCTTTAATACAAGAAATAACCCTAACCCTTTAATACAAGAAATACTACCCTAACCCTTTAATACAAGAAATACTACCCTAACCCTTTAATACAAGAAATACTACCCTAACCGTTTAATACAAGAAATACTACCCTAACCCTTTAATACAAGAAATACTACCCTAACCCTTTAATACAAGAAATACTACCCTAACCCTTTAATACAAGAAATACTACCCTAACCCTTTAATACAAGAAATACTACCCTAACCCTTTAATACAAGAAATACTACCCTAACCCTTTAATACAAGAAATACTACCCTAACCCTAACCAAAGAAACCAAGTGTTTTAAACAAATAAGAATGATCAACTCTATCAAAAGCCTTTTCAAAAGAGGAGAGGAGGAGAGGAGAGAGAGGAGAGGAGAGAGGAGAGAGGAGAGAGGAGAGGAGAGGAGAGGAGAGGAGGAGAGAGAGAGAGAGAGGAGAGAGGAGAGAGGAGAGGAGAGAGGAGAGAGGAGGAGAGGAGAGGAGGAGGGAGAGAGGAGAGGAGAGAGGAGAGGAGAGAGAGAGGAGAGAGAGGAGAGAGAGAGAGGAGGAGAGGAGAGGAGAGGAGAGAGGAGAGGAGAGAGGAGAGGAGAGAGGAGAGAGGAGGAGAGGAGAGGAGGAGGAGAGGAGGAGAGGAGAGGAGGAGAGGAGGAGAGGAGGAGAGGAGGG